>NC_054867.1:1394999-1592499 GCF_018320785.1 Cheilinus undulatus | reverse complement strand
TTTTCAAAACAACAAAAAGTGAAAACACAGATGAAGTGAGTGAGTTCAGATTGTGTTGAAGTCCTCGGAGACTCAGAGTCTCATACTCGACTCGTTCCTGCTGAGCGACAAAAAGCAGAACTCAGACTTCACGCCGGTTTAACCTCCAAATCAACTTTGAGTTTAGACTCTGTCAGAGCTTTCAGAGCACATTAAACACAGAAGAAAGCACTGATGAATCTTTAATGTGTTTAAACATTTCAGAGATCAGCAGAGAAGCTCCTTGTTTCTTCTCAATGACCCTGAAATCACCTCAAACACAGCAGACGCTGATTCAGACCGCCTCAGACGCTGCTTCTGAAATCTGTGTGAGATTTCCAAGTAAACAATCTGCATCATCTTTTATTCCACAGAGCAGAGAGACGCTCACCAAAACAGAGCAGAAAGAAAAGTAAAGCTGGTTCTTCATGAGAAACATCGTTTTATCAGTACAGTACAACCTGAGCGATGTTCAGACCCTTTAAAGGTTTGGAGACGATGTTTCCTACAGACACCAGATCTGAGCAGGAGAGAAGATTCACCAAAACACCAAAGATCTGAGCCGCTCCGAGGCCGCTGTCAGCACTCTCAGATAAAAACAGTTCAACTTATGAGAAAGAGCGGTGATTGTCACTTCTCCTACACCAACCAATCAAAATTAAGGAGGCGGGACTTCTGAAAATGGTGGAGGGAAAAAATCCCAAATATTCCTGGTCCCGTGTGGAAAAGTCATCCCTCCTAACCCTGGTAACAGGATGTTCCATCCTTGGTGTTTATGATAACTGTCAGTGAGTCTTCCTCATCACTGTGGAGGAATGTTGTCCCATTCTTCTCTGCAGAATAGTTTTCGTTCAGCCACATTGGAGGGTTTTCCAGCATGAACGGCCTGTTTACGGTCATCACAGCATCTCAGTCAGATCTAAGTCCAGACTTTGACTAGACCACTCCAGAACCTTCATCTAGTCTTTAGTCCATTCAGAGGTGGACTTGCTGGTGTGTTTGGGATCATGGTCCTGCTCCATAACCAAGGTGGTCTTGATCTTGAGGTCATGAACTGATGGTTGGACATTCTCCTTCAGGATTTTCTGCTAGAGAAGTCATGGTTCTAGTGGTCCAGGTCCTGGTCCAGACCATCACACTACCACCACCATGTCTGACTGTTCTTCTGAAGTTCTTCTGTGTTAGTTTGACTCCAGATGAAACGGGACGCACACCTTCCAGAAAGTTCCTCTTCTGTCTGGTCAGTCCTCAGAATATTTCCCAGAAGTCTCGAGGATCATCAGGATGTTTTTAGTCAAATGTGAGACGAGCCTTTGTGTTCTTTTTGTCAGCAGAGGTTTTGGCCTTGAAACTCCCATGATGCCATTGTTGCCAGTCTCTGATAGTTGAATCATGACCTCTGACCTTAACTGAGTCAGTGAGGCCTGCAGGTCTTTAGATGTGGTTCTGGGTTCTTCTGGGACCTCCTGGATGAGTCGTCCATGTTCTCTTAGAGTCATGTTGGTAGGCCGGCCTCTCCTGGGAAGGTTCACCACTGTTCACAGTTTTCTCCATTTGTGGGTAATGGCTCTCAGCGTGGTTGGCTGGAGTCCCAGAGCCTCAGAAATGTCTGTAACCCTTTCAGACTGATAGATGTCAGAGACTTTGTTCCTCATCTGTTCTTGAAGCTCTTTAGATGGTTCCAGGGTGTGCTGGAGCTCTCTAGCCTCCTTCACTGTCAGACTGGTTCTGTGAGGGGTTTATTCAGGTCTGGGTGTGGGTAGGGAAACTAAATTGGTATTGCATGCTTGAATGACTGCATTAATCACACAGTCAACCCTCTGTAGTTTAATCTATGAAATCTTTTCAGTGGACATGTTTTCTTGTTTGTGCAGACTGTTGAGGCGTCACTCATTTACTGATACAAAACCAGTGAAGTCCATCCTAGCGTGCATGTCTGCCTCTCTGATTCCCTCCACTCTCCTTGATCCCCTCTCCTCCTTTCAGTAACGAGAGCTATAGGACGGTCCTTGACACGGCGGGTCAGGAGCTCCGTCCAGTCTGAGAGAGGCGAGGAGACGGCGTTAGAGTACGGTGGCCCTGAGAGCTCACAGCACTGCAACTTAAGAAAACACATGCAAAAAGCAAAAACACAAGCAGATTAAGAAAACATCTTCCTCAATTTGACAACACATGCGCAGCATTTAGAAAACACGCTGCAAAGACCAACACAACACATTAGAAAAACGCGCTGCAAATAGACCGCAACACAACGGAAGTGTTTCCAGAGGACACTTAAAAGTGATGCACATGTTCGGACACGCTTATTGATGTTGTTGACCATAGATATGGATACATAGATGACGCATCCACAGCTATTAAACGTAGCCGCTCTGCATCTGCCGGTCCACCATCTTGGAACTGGCGGGATTAGTGAACGCTCATTATAAACAAGCCCACTTCGCCTGTAATCCGCCCTACCTTGCTTAATCCTGAACCAATCTACATGAAATTTGTTTTGTTATAAAGATGAAAGCTTGAACATCATACTGATTACTTACTGGAGTTAAATCGAGGTACTTATTGTGGGTCTGATCAACTTTAAATTAAAAATCCTATTATATCTATGATGTGTACAGGGAACATGTGTAATTGAATATTTAGAATCTATAATAAGATAGTTTTTGTTTCCCCAAATAGATTTATATAGATAATTTCTCTCCCTCTCATCTTGCAACTGGTCTTTAATCTAGGCTACATGCAGGCATACACTGGGAGTCGTCACGCCCTTTCTCACCTGATGATTTTTGAGTTTGCAGTGTATATTAGCCATGTGAGGACACAACGGCCGATCTCGGCTTAATTACTCATGCAGGGGATAAATTTCTGACTTAAACACCCACAGAGCTAGCAGATTCCAGTAAAATTTTCTGAGCGGATCATCAGATGGGAGGCAGAGAGAGAGAGAGAGCTACATGAGGAAAACTAAAGTCTCAACAGGTAAAAGTCCCGACGAGTCACGTGACTTCTAATTTCTCATGATTTTCTTCTTTATGGTACAACAAAAAGTGGCAAAACAAAGAAGGAGAGAGCAAAGTTAAAGCTGAATGTTCCTGGCTTCTTTGATCATCTTTATGTTGTCTAAAAAGCCTAAATCAAACTGATACTCACACTGTCTGTACAGCGCGGTGCACACTTACTCTCTCTCTCTGCGGTGCAGAGAGAGAGAGTCAGTGAGTCAGTGAGAGAATTTTCCTGCATTTAAGTCAAATACCAGTCTTCTGATGACTGATTTATTGGTTTGTGGGACAGCAGAAAATGAAGGCATTTTTGGAGTGGACGATAAGAACTGCGTGCTTTACTAATGCCAAAAAATTTTATATCACCTAGTTGTATTTTAAGTATTGTATTTAATGACATTAAAATAACACTGAGTAAAAAAATAAATACTTCAAGCCAGGAGGTGCTTTCTGCCAGCAACATTAAAATGACCAATCTGGCTTTTAACATTCAGATGATGGTCAGTATTACACCTAGTGAAAGATTCCACATTTCCTTCCAAAACAGCGGGTGCATTGTATTTTAAATAAGGTAACAACTTTTAATAAACAACCCGGTCGGAGGTCCTGTACATATTTAAAGCCAGACCACTACCATCAGAGGGAGAAACCCATCGTATCTGTTGGCGTCAGCACAAGAATTTGGCTTTTTCAATGCTGTCTGCCCATATAACTCTGTTGCACTCTCACTCTTTTGCCCTTGCCAAGATGGCGGCCCCAAAGACGTACCATCAGATAGCGAACGCGTCATCTACATCTTGACATCTATGTTGTTGACGTGGATTTTGAGTTACAGTGGTGCTGGAAAATGAGATAAAAAGTGTTTTTGATTAATTTTAACATTGTGGTGATTCAGATATTAGCCTATTGCAGTGATCTGCTGTTAAACTATCGTTAGCCTTTTGCTTGTAATTAGCCTGCCAATTCTCTTAACCTGATGAAATAATACACACGGTTAATTCACTGTAAAACCATAGACTGTATATAGTGTGGAACCATGTCAGCAAAACCCACCGGTAGTGTAACTTACTTGTCGCCTATTAAGGGTTCTGATTGTAACTATAGCCAGCTAACAGCGTGTTTCACACTATATATAGTCTATGGTTTTACAGTGAATTAACCGTGTGTATTATTTCATCAGGTTATGAGAATTGGCAGGCTAATTACAAGCAAAAGGCTAACGATAGTTTAACAGCAGATCACTGCAATAGGCTAATATCTGAATCATACGATCACAATGTTAAAATTAATCAAAAACACTTACTTTTTATCTCATTTTCCAGCACCACTGTGACTCAAAATTCGCGTCAACAACATCAACAAGCGTGTCCGAACGTGTGCATCACTTTTAAGTGTCCTCTGGAAACACTTCCGTTGTGTTGCGGTGTATTTGCAGCGCGTTTTTCTAATGTGTTGCGGTCTATTTGCAGCGTGTTTTTCTAATGTGTTGTGTTGGTCTTTGCAGCGTGTTTTCTAAATGCTGTGCATGTGTTGTCAAATTGATGAAGATGTTTTCTTAATTTGCTTGTGTTTTGTCTTTTTGCATGTGTTTTCTTAAGTTGCAGTGCTGTGAGCTCTCAGGGCCACCGTAGTTAGAGAGAACAAAGATGCAGATGTGACTGAAGAAGCAGCAGTGAAGTAAAAGCCATGCCGCGTTTGTTATCCCATGCAGGTGTTCAGAGCTGCAGGACCTCAGCTGGACCTCCCTGCTGCAGAAATCATTAACATGCCATTATGAGGGAGTGAACAGAAGAGCCAGTGAGGAGTGAAATCGTCCACATCTGCTGCTCACCGCTTTGTTAGGCCAGGAAATGAGCTGAAACATTTTTAACACAGCAAATAAACTCAATGAGAAACACTAATACAACACCTGTCGGACATACACCTGCACCAGGTTACTCCAGGAACTGTGAGCGCTGAGATTTTAACACATTAACCCGTGTGCAATCAAAGATGGCCGCCAGGATCAGGAAAACAACGTTTATATGGATCAAAGGGCGGGAAAGTCTCTCCTGTGTAGACGTTTTAGTGCAGCCTGTGGACATCATGGAGCCTCTGGAAGAAAAGGAATATGTTCATAATTCAGAAAGTTAAACTTCTTCATATTCTGGATTCATCAGACAGAAAGGGAAATATTGAAGACTTTAGTCTTTTAATTTCTTATAATAATTACAGCTGATAAACATCCACGCTCTCTAAATATGAGACGATTATGTAAAAGTCCAGTCATCAGGTAGAGCTCTATCAGCTAATTCACTCCAAACACAGTCAGAGTTTTTCTGGTTCAAACCAGACTCAGAGATCAGGAGAATCTCTCCTCAGTCCTTTTTTTAGTTTTTAACAAAAAATGGAAACGAAGGGAAAACGAGCTGTTTTCACATTTACTTCATTTTTGTCACAAAAACAGAAAAACTATTTTAAAACAGGCTCCAAGGTTTTTTTATTCCATATCTTTAGTTTTCTTACAGTAAAATACCAAATAATAACCGGGGCGTTTGTCTCAATCACTGAGCAGAACAGGCGTTTAATTCCTTTCTCACAAAAATCTTGCTTAGCAAAAAAATGGAAAAATATGGTAAATTTAATCAGAGTATTTATTTACACTAGTATGAACATCACCTTTACATTTTTAAGACAAGATTACAGTACCATAGTTATACTTTTGTCTTCTTCTGTCAACTCAGCACTCTCTAAACATGTTAAATACTGGTCAGGAACTAAAACACAGAGCTTATACTGGTGAGCAAGGTAAAAGGTAAAAGATGTAAGGCCAAAGGCTGAATAATAATAATAATAATGAATAATAATAATAATAATAATAATAATAAAAATAATAACGAATAATAATAATAATAATAATAATAACAAAGAATAATAATAATAATAATAATAATAATAATAATAATAACAATAATAACAATAATAATAATAATAATAATAATAATAACAAATAATAACTAATAATAATAATAATAATGATAATAATAATAACGAATAATAATAATAAAAATAATATTAATAATAATAATAACGAATAATAAAAATAATAACGAATAATAAAAATAATAATAACTAGTAATAATAATAATAATAATAATAATATTAATAATAATAAAAATAATAACGAATAATAATAATAATAATAATAATAATAATAATAACAATAATAATAAAGAATAATAATAATAATAATGATAATAATAATAACGAATAATAACTAATGATAATAATAATAATAATAATAATAATAATAATAATAACTAATAATAATAATAATAATAATAATAATAATAACGAATAATAACGAATAATAATAATAATAATAATAATAATAACTAATGATAATAATAATAACGAATAATAATAACGAGTAATAATAATAATAATAATAACGAATAATAATAACGAATAATGACGAATAATAACTAATGATAATAATAATAAAGAATAATAATAATAATAATAATAATAATAATAACAAAGAATAATAATAATAATAATAATAATAATAATAAAGAATAATAACAATAATAACAATAATAATAATAATAATAATAACGAATAATAATAACGAATAATAACTAATGATAATAATAATAATAATAATAACGAATGATAAATAATAATAATAATAATAATAATAATAACAATAATAATAATAACAAATAATAACTAATAATAATAATAATAATAATAATAATAATAAAAATAAAAATAAAAATAATAACGAAAAATAATAATAATAATAATAATAATAATAACAATAATAATAAAGAATAATAATAAAAATAATAATAACGAATAATAACGAATAATAACTAATGATAATAATAATAATAATAATAATAACGAATAATAATAATAATAATAATAATAACGAATAATAACGAATAATAATAATAATAATAATAATAATAATAACTAATGATAATAATAATAACGAATAATAATAACGAATAATAATAATAATAATAATAACGAATAATAATAACGAATAATGACGAATAATAACTAATGATAATAATAATAAAGAATAATAATAATAATAATAATAATAATAATAATAACAAAGAATAATAATAATAATAATAATAATAATAATAAAGAATAATAACAATAATAACAATAATAATAATAATAATAATAACGAATAATAATAACGAATAATAACTAATGATAATAATAATAATAACAATAACGAATGATAAATAATAATAATAATAATAATAATAATAATAATTATAACGAATAATAACTAATGATAATAATAATAATAATAATTATAATAATAATAATAATAATAACGATTAATAACTAATGGTACTAATAAAAATAATAATAATAATAATAATAACGAATAATTAATAATAATAATAATAATAATAATAATAATAATGAATAATAACTAATGATAATAATAATAATAATAATAACGAATAATAACTAATAATAATAATAATAATAATAATAAAGAATATTAATAATAATAATAATAATAATAACGAATAATAATAATAATAATAATAATAATAATAATAATAATGAATAATGACGAATAATAACTAATGATAATAATAATAAAGAAAATAATAATAATAATAATAATAATAATAACGAATAATAATAATAATAATAATAATAATAATAACAAAGAATAAAATAATAATAATAATAATAATAATAACGAATAATAATAATAAAGAATAATAATAATAATAATAATAACGATTAATAATAATAATAAAATAATAATAATAATAAAGAATAATAATAATAATAATAATAATAACGAATAATAATAATAATAATAATAATAATAATGAATAATAATAATAATAATAATAACAACGAATAACAACAATAATAATATTGACAACGAATAATAATAACGAATAATAATAATAATAATAATAATAATAACGAATAACAATAATAATAATAATAATAACAATGAATAATAATAATAATAATAATAATAATATTAATAATAATAATAATAATAACGAATAACAATAATAATAATAATAACAATGAATAATAATAATAATAATAATAATAATAATAATAATAATAACCCTGGATCGCTGCACCGGGCCATGACGCTGCTATCTTACTTGAGAAAACCAGCAAGGGACCGGGGTGCCCCAGCCAATGAGGAGGCTAGTACTCGCAGCCAACCAGGCTCAGGTCAGAGGGAGCATTCCTATTTGCCGCTGTAGCTTCCGTATCTCAGCTCAGTGAGAAGTTGATTCAATGGCAGCGTTACGGCGGTGTTAGGTCCTGTGTAGAGTTTGTTCATGATGAGACAAAGTGTTTTCTTGCCTGTGATTGGGCGGTTGATTTCAGTGGAAAAGCAGAGCAGAATCATTGCACCAGCGCTTTGCCACGTCAGTATTCTATTCAGCGGACATTCTCACCTGCGAGGAGGTACGTAAGGAGAGGGGCGGAGCTACGGAGCTCAAACAGTCAAACCATGAGTCAAACCCAGAGAAGAACAGGAACGGAGGGGGGGTTTAGAGTTGATTCTATACGGTTCTCATCAAAAGTCACTTACCCGGCGTTTATTTGAAACAGGCGGTATTTATCTACATGTACTGCTACACCCGGCGGTTAACTGGGACCAGGCTATTATTTGGTATTTTACGATATTTAAATTAAATACTTGAGTAAAAGGGAAGCCATTGTGAAAGGTGAATATTTCAAAATAAAAGCCATCCAAGCCAACATTTACCTGTTAGACCGATTGTTTGTTTGTTTGTTTATTGCTCTTATTATTCATTTATTCATTTATTCTCTTATTTATTGTGAAGACACACTTATAAATAAACTTTTCAAAAAATAATGAAATCATACTTCAATCAGTCCAGGCTTTATTATTATTTATTATTCTATTTTATTTTCTTCCTAATATTAATGTAGTGCATTAATCACCACTGCTTTCACTCTTTGGATTAGACTTGATACACTGTATGGACTACATAGGCTTTTTTACACTGTAAAACACAGTGGATGCTCAATAGGCTCAAATTTTGACATGGGGGCTTTTATTTTGAAATGTTCACCTTTCCCAGTGAGTCACATGATTTCCTTTTCCTCAAGTATTTCATTAAAACAAGAAAACAGAATAATGGAATTGAAAACAAAATGGACCCCTTGAAACAAAAAGAGAGAGACAGAAATGTCCCATTTTTCCATTTTTTTCAACTTCTGTCAAAAACTGTGATGACTGATGTTATTCTAAGTTGAATCCAGAAGCAGACCAGAAACAGATGAAGGCTGTTCTCAGAGTCTGGATCAGAGATATTTAAGGAGGGTCAGCCAGAGAAGGTCCCCGTCAGAGACCAGGCTGTTCTTAGAGTCTGGATCAGAGATATTTAAGGAGGGTCAGCCACAGAAGGTCCCCGTCAAAGACCAGGATGTTCTCAGAGTCTGGATCAGAGATATTTAAGGAGGGTCAGCCAGAGAAGGTCCCCGTCAGAGACCAGGCTGTTCTTAGAGTCTGGATCAGAGATATTTAAGGAGGGTCAGCAACAGAAGGTCCCCGTCAAAGACCAGGCTGTTCTTAGAGTCTGGATCAGAGATATTTAAGGAGGGTCAGCCAGAGAAGGTCCCCGTCAGAGACCAGGCTGTTCTTAGAGTCTGGATCAGAGATATTTAAGGAGGGTCAGCCACAGAAGGTCCCCGTCAAAGACCAGGCTGTTCTCAGAGTCTGGATCAGAGATATTTAAGGAGGGTCAGCCACAGAAGGTCCCTGTCAGAGACCAGGCTGTTCTCAGAGTCTGGATCAGAGATATTTAAGGAGGGTCAGCCACAGAAGGTCCCTGTCAGAGACCACGCTGTTCTCAGAGTCTGGATCAGAGATATTTAAGGAGGGTCAGCCACAGAGGGTCCCCTTCAGAGGCCACGGTGTTCTCAGAGTCTGGATCAGACATATTTAAGGAGGGTCAGCCACAGAAGGTCCCCGTCAAAGACCAGGCTGTTCTCAGAGTCTGGATCAGAGATATTTAAGGAGGGTCAGCCACAGAAGGTCCCCGTCAGAGACCAGGCTGTTCTCAGAGTCTGGATCAGAGATATTTAAGGAGGGTCAGCCACAGAAGGTCCCCTTCAGAGACCACGGTGTTCTCAGAGTCTGGATCAGAGATATTTAAGGAGGGTCAGCCACAGAGGGTCCCCTTCAGAGACCACGCTGTTCTCAGAGTCTGGATCAGAGATATTTAAGGAGGGTCAGCCACAGGAGGTCCCCGTTAGAGACCAGGCTGTTCTCAGAGTCTGGATCAGAGATATTTAAGGAGGGTAGGCCACAGAAGGTCCCTGTTAGAGACCAGGCTGTTCTCAGAGTCTGGATCAGAGATATTTAAGGAGGGTCAGCCACAGAAGGTCCCTGTTAGAGACCAGGCTGTTCTCAAGAGTCTGGATCAGAGATATTTAAGGAGGGTCAGCCACAGAAGGTCCCCGTTAGAGACCAGGCTGTTCTCAGAGTCTGGATCAGAGATATTTAAGGAGGGTCAGCCACAGGAGGTCCCTGTTAGAGACCAGGCTGTTCTCAGAGTCTGGATCAGAGATATTTAAGGAGGGTAGGCCACAGAAGGTCCCTGTTAGAGACCAGGCTGTTGTCAGAGTCTGGATCAGAGCAGATTCATGGAAGCTGACTGAAGGTAAAGGTTTGGTAAGAACAGGAGACCCACCCACAGGGATGAGCTCACCCTTCAGAGGACTGTCAAACAACGCAGATCGAAGAACTTAGGGGGTCTTCACTGGTGTGGACTGAGACTGGAGCTAGTGGATCAAAACCACCATACAGATGGGTCCAGGACATGGACTACAAGTGTGATGGTCTTAGTGGGGAGCCAATCCTGATCCACAGACATCGTCAGCATCCCACCTGGACTAAGGGGAAAAGGATCTGGGCCGTTGTGGTCTCAGTTTACTGATGAAAGTGAATTCAGCATTTGTAAATCCAGGTCCCAGAGTCTGGAAGAGGATCCCAGTTAACTACAGAGTCGACATGCTTATAGCGAATAACAGGCCTCAGACGAGCCACCCGAACCCGAACCCTAACTCCGAACCTGAACCCTGACCCTGTAGGTTGTGGAGCAGAGTTACAGCTCTGGCTTCCTCTGGATCTTAAATAGAGACGAGGAAATGACAGCCTCTTCAGCTGAGACTCCAACAGGAGGTAAAAAGTAGTAAAACTTGTTGGAGATAAATAACAGCGAGCCGGCTGCAGCCCTGCTGAGAGAGCAGAAAACACAGAAATAAAGACACACACGGGGAGAGAAGCTTCTATTATTCATGCTGCAGCTGAACTCTGCTGGCTAATGTATGAAGATTAATCATTTATTTATTGTTCCACTTCTAAACTATTATTTCAGACCTGTTTTGTAGCTCAGAGGAGAACGCAGACTAAAGTATCGTTGGCTCATTAGTTAACGAGGCTAAAGTCGACCTACATCCACAGAATGAAGGATTATCATGTCAGATTTAGTGATGTTTAAGAGACGTTACCTGGGCTCATCTGTGGAGAAATCTGCTGACTCAGGGTTTAAGAGGGAAGATATCTGCATCAAATATTAACTGAAAGTGTGAAAATGTTGGAGAAAGGAGAAAAAAAACATCTGAGAGGAAAAGAAAGTACAGTTACAGTCAGAACGACAGAAGTAAGATGAGGGAAGGACGTGTGACACTGGCTGGTAGAGGTTCTGATTTATTCTGTCTGGTGCTGTCAGCGTTATGTTAAAGGCTGGAGATTAATGCATTAATCTCACTGATACCATATGTGATTAACTGATTGATAATGATTCCTTCAGTTTTTTTCACTCTGAGGTCCTAAATCTCTAAAATTCAATCTTAGAAATATCCATTTTTTAGTTAATGTAGATTTTTAACCCTTAGAGAGAGGGTTTCATCTTCAAGCCATTTTGGCTGTGTTGAATGAATATCGCTCAGATTTGACAGAGGATTTTCATTTTTAAATGTTTTTAGAAATATTGTCTTAAGTCCTTAAATTAGCCTAAAACTGCTGCATTACACAAAAAGTGCCACATTTGTTCTTCAGGACAAAAAACGTCCCATTAAAAACCATTGAAAATTACATTTCTGATCCCACATTTAGCTTCAGATAAACTAATGCAATCCTTCATGTTCAGATTTCATTCTGGACTACCAGCTTCAATTCTAAATTTTTGCATTTGTCCACCAGATGGCGCTATGTTTTTCCATTTATAGCATGCTGCAAAATTTGACACTTTTTACTGTTTTCTACTAGCATTGTGCCTGAAGGAGTTCAAATGAGTGTGTTCACTGACTGCACTCGTATTTTGGTGAATGATGAACTCCACTGTTGTGTTCAAACACGTTAAAATGACTGCGTTCAATGAACGCGCTCATTTCCTTGTTGAGCGGTAAGCTGTACCGTTCAGTCTTCAATCCGTGAACTAAAAACGTGAGCGCAGTTCACTTGGGAAGCAAAGCGACCGCTCATATTCGGAAGGGTGCTGAGAATTGCCGAGGTCTTTGTTTTACAAAGGCTTAAGAGTGTTTCCGGTAGCCAAAGTTATTTACAGCAGCTGAGTCAGGTTTACGGCACGCACCCTGCGCCAGGTATGGCTAGTGTGGCTAACGGAGTAGCTAGTGACATCGACAGAAGATCATCCAGTAAGACAGAAGGCAGAAACCATGAACATGTAAGACTTGTACAAACAAACCAGGAGAGATCAAGTCATGCCCACCAGCTATGAAGGAACAAGTCTGAACCTCTAAGCGTTAGTGATGAGCAATATTTCATGTGCTTTATACTTCAAAACTGGCATTTAAAGGGAGCCAAGCTAGAGCTTCAAAGTTTTGCACCGTTTGTCTCCAAAACACAAAGGGAAGGATATTTAAGTAAGTTTTTTAGAATGCTGTAAATTAAATTCTTTGTTCTCAAACCTTGAGCGATGGCAGCTTAAGATTATCATGAGTAATTTAAAAATGTCCTGAATCTTTAGTTACACTAAGACTACCACTTAGTTTCAGGTGTTGTGGGTTTTTTCTGTTAGGAGAGGACAGAGCTGAGCTTAATGGTAATAATTTGCCTGATAATGTGCTTTTGAATGTTGAATATAGAATTTCAGAGAGCTAAAGCTTCAGACTGCATTTTTTAATCTAAAAAATATAAAAAGGAAGTTTGATGTTTCTAAGGCGGGATGTCTGCTCTAAAGGTGAGTGTTTCATTATTTAAGTATTCAACATACTTCTTTGCCTTTGGCCAATAAAAGTCAGCACTGCAGAGGCAAACTTAGATATTTACTGAGGGTTATGTTTGTTTTCATTGAAGCTGTTAAACTATGCAGTCTTTTCACATGTTAGATTTTATAATAAATATTTACAATAAATATTCTGGTTAAAAAAATCTGTTCTGAGCTGGCCGGCTTTATGATTGCACATTAAGTTGCAAGTGTTTCAGGGTTTTTAGCGTTCAAGTTTAACATGTACGGCTGCAGTAATCGATTCTTCCTGTGATCGAGTACTCTATCAATTCTTCTGTTGATTAACCGCGTAGATATAGAGTAGACAGAAGATATAGACCACTGTATAAGACTAGACTACTGCAGCCAGAAAACAAAAGAAAATGGGAAATAAACTTGAACTGGTTCATTTTAATTGTGAACTTGCACATGACTGTCTACAAGGGCAGCCTGCTGTGATACGTGTGTGTGGTTACTGATGCTGGGTAATTGTGTGTGTGTGTGAAAAAAAAGAAAGTCCCAAAGACGAGATAAATAATTCATATTGATATTTCAGGCTGGAGTGGTCTAAAACAGGGGTTCTCAAACTTTCTGGGGCTAGGGACCCCTTACAGTTCTGAAAATATTCCAAGGACCCCCACACAACCCTCGCTCTGATGAAACAAACGTTGACTGCCGTTTTTACTCCAAGATTTTAAACTCTTCAACCCAAATACAAGCTCCTGTCCAGGTGAGTGTGGCTCCTCACTTTCTGCGATCTTTTGAGCTGCTGAACAAGAATCCCTCCGTGTTTTTTCTGGGTTGTGGTCAGGTTCACCGTTCGAGTTTTCTCGCGTTCCTCACCCTTCAGTCAGGAAATATCTTTTGTTTCGTCCTTAAACTCTGCATGAGGCTTTAGCTTGGCGGTTTTCATGGCTTCACATTAACACGCTCAACATGTCGGACTTCTGCCGCTGTTCTCACTAAAACCAGACTCCAGACAGCTTCGTCAGATTTTCTCAGTTTAGCTGGTTTGGGTCTAGCATCACTGAGGAAGTAGACACGCCTAAATATTTATCCATTGTTGTGAGCTGGACCTGCACACCTGATGCATCCTGAGCAAACAGACTGATGCGTGACGAGTGATAGATTTACGTGACAGGTCACAAACATATCTGAGTTTTCATTGGTCCAAAGCTGACTTACGTGGGAGTCACTGGTTTTGTACGGTTATTTTATGGTGTTGTGGTCCCTAAATGTATTTATTTGCTTTTTCAGAAAATGGCATTACTTTTGTAATTTATTTCAAATTATTTTGCGGACCCCCAAGCTGTGGCTCGTGGACCCCCAGGGGTCCCAGTTTGAGAACCACTGGTCGAAAAGACTGTCTCGTTTAAAGTGAAAAATAAAAATTATATTTATTATTTTTACAGCTGATTTTAGAAAGCTGACATTATTCGTCGTTAGGACATAACGTGGGTTTTTTCTTTTTTATGTCGGACTGAAGGAAAAATAACGCATCGAAATCAACGTTGCTGTCGATCGTTGACCCATCTCAGGGCCTGATAATAACATCAACAATCAAAAGCTCCTTGAAATGTATTTTATGGAAATTATTATTGGTATTTTTCAGTTAGATAAACAGTGCAGTTGTGTGAACATACTGGCCTTTAAATGGTTAAAATACCCAAAACTTAATTAATATTTGATATGTATATCAAATATACATTTAAAATGGAATAAAATATAAGTTTGTGTTTTTTTCACGGTAGTTTTTGTGAAGGTGATGTTTTGTCCATAGGGACAGATGAGTTGGGACATTAAAGGAACTCTTAAGGGTTAAAAATAAACTCCTATGTGGTCTCTAATGGTTGATGTCCCTCTCTGTCTTTATGAAACGTCAGACTGCAGAGAAAAACTCTCCACAGCTGAAACATCTTCTCCTCCAGTCTCTGCTGTTCTAAATGTTCTGATTTCTTCCGATCCTAACCCCCATACGTCTCGCCTCTGCAGATGCATCAAGCCAAAGTGCAACGGCAGATTTTCAGTCCATCAATAAACACATAAAGTCATCGTTTTATTCCTGCAGGACCTTTTCCTTCTGTTTTTGCAGCAACAGAGAGACTTGAAGATTAAATCTGTCCCCAAACTTCCTCTCAGACTGCTGAGGAGGCTCTTTTCCCACCATCCTCTTCTTCTTTTGCTCTCTTTGGGTTTTCCACGCTTTCCCTCAAAGTGTCTGACTTTGTGGGTGGAAGAGATGAGTTGTTTGTGCCATGCTCCTTTAAATCAAAGGAGAGGGGAAGGCTGTGCTTTAATCATATTTCACGCCGACCTCACTTATCTTCCTCGCCTGTTGTTTAAGGCCTGTCACTGCAGATATATCGGCCCCCGTCTGACTGCTACAGTGTGGGGAGTTCGTAGGCAATGCACACATACATTACACAAAGAAAGGAGCAGAAATACATACAGCCCAGAGTGCATGCATGCTCTTCATGAAGTCAAACACAGGGAATAAATTATGTTAAAAACAGCTCAAGTCCAAGCATGAAAGAGCTGAAAGAGCCCCAGCCTGGTTCAGTCCTGCACTCAGGGATGTAAAGAAATGTGTTCACATTTTCTCTGGAAATGCCAAGGTCTACCGTTCCTCACATTCTGCAGAGAGCAGCCGGTCAGGCCTGCAGCTCCTGAAGTGTTTCTGCGACAATAGAAGAAGAAAAGCTGCAGCCTGAAGGTTACAGCGCCGAGCGTCTGACCTCAAAAGCTGCTGATTCAAATTCCACAGAACATCCTTGAAGAGAAAGATGGAGAAAGTGAAGAAGGATCTGGGACTTTAAACAAAACAGAGAGCAGGATGAGAGAACGGTGGTTCAGAACTGAATATCTGTGAGGAGAGCGTTCAAAGAAAACCAAGGTTCTGCAGATTTTCAGGATTAAGATGAACTAAACTAGACTAAAACAATCATAATCTTCGTTGAACAGAGGTGGATGTTGGCATATAGGACAAAAAGAGACACAGGTCACAAAAAGTTACATCACTTTTGGATCATATATCGTAGCCACTCATACATTTCTTCCTCTAGATCATTTCTGGTGCTAGTGACTAATGCTATCCAACATGTTGTCTGTTTTATATCCCACAATGCATTGTGGCTGGGCTGTGACGACCAATGGCAAGCTGTTCAGTGTTGCATCATACTTTGTCAAACTGTGCATGTTAATCTTCAAGGACACTACCTGAACACTTCAAAATGGAGAGCAAGAGAGATGTGGTCCTCAGAGTCTGTGATGTGGCCCCTAGAGTCTGTGATGTGGTCCTCAAAGTCTGTGATGTGGTCCTCAAAGTCTATTTGGTCCTCAGAGTCTGTGATGTGGTCCTCAAAGTCTATTTGGTCCTCAGAGTCTGTGATGTGGTCCTCAGAGTCTGTGATGTTGTCCTCAGAGTCTGTGATGTGATCCTCAAAGTCTATTTGGTCCTCAGAGTCTGTAATGTGGTCCTCAGAGTCTGTGAAGTGGTCCTAAAGGTCTATTTGGTCCTCAGAGTCTGTGATGTGGTCCTCAGAGTCTGTGATGTGATCCTCAAAGTCTATCTGGTCCTCAGAGTCTGTGATGTGGTCCTCAAAGTGTGTGATGTGGTCCTAAAGGTCTATTTGGTCCTCAGAGTCTGTTATTTGGTCCTCAGAGTCTGTGATGTGGCCCCTAGAGTCTGTGATGTGGTCCCCAAAGTCTGTGATGTGGTCCTCAAAGTCTATTTGGTCCTCAGAGTCTGTGATGTGGTCCTCAAAGTCTGTGATGTGGTCCTCAAAGTCTATTTGGTCCTCAGAGTCTGTGATGTGGTCCTCAAAGTCTGTTATTTGGTCCTCAGAGTCTGTGATGTGGTCCTCAGGGTCTGTTATTTGGTCCTCAGAGTCTGTGATGTGGTCCTCAGAGTCTGTGAAGTGGTCCTCAAGGTCTGTGATGTGGTCCCCAGAGTCTGTGATGTTGTCCTCAAAGTCTGTGATGTGGTCCCCAGAGTCTGTGATGTGGTCCTCAAAGTCTGTTATTTGGTCCTCAGAGTCTGTGATGTGGTCCTCAGAGTCTGTGATGTGGTCCTCAGAGTCTGTGATGTGGTCCCCAGAGTCTGTGATGTGGTCCTCAGAGTCTGTGATGTGGTCCTCAGAGTCTGTGATGTGGTCCTCAAAGTCTGTTATTTGGTCCTCAGAGTCTGTGATGTGGTCCTCAGAGTCTATGATGTGGCCCCTAGAGTCTGTGATGTGGCCACAGTCCAGTTTTTTGTGTTCAGACTTCATGGTTCTTTTAGTTTGTACTGTCCCAAATGCCACTGTCTTGGATTGTTCTTTATTTAAACTTGAACTCCTGCAACAATCGCGCCATAAAACTGTGACTAAGAGCAATAACGTCCCACTCACTAACCTTTTACAAGCTTGTGAGGGTTGAAGTCCTCAGTGGAATGCATATAAACCAGATACAACCTGCTATCAGGTCTTTAAAGGTGTGTTTGCTGTTTCCAGATTCACTCAGACTAGATGGCGTCCAGATCAGAGGAGGATCTCTGCTGTCCGGTCTGTACGGAGGTCTTCAGAGATCCTGTTGTTCTGTCCTGTAGCCACAGCTTCTGTAAAGTCTGTCTGCAGAGCTGGTGGAGGGAGAGACCGGCACGAGAGTGTCCAGTCTGTAAGAGAAGATCTTCAAAAGCAGAACCACCGTGTAACCTGGTGTTAAAGAACCTGTGTGAGGCCTTCTTACTGGAGAGAGATCAGAGACCTGGAGAGGAGCTCTGCCATCTGCACGCTGAGAAACTCAAACTCTTCTGCCTGGACCATCAGGAGCCAGTATGTGTCATCTGCAGAGATTCAGAGCAACACACCGACCACAGATTCAGACCCATCGATGAAGCTGCTTGACAACACAAGAAGAAACTTCAAGAAGCTCTGGAGCCCTTGAAGGAGAAGTTGAGGGTTTTTAAAGAAGTTAAAGTGAAGTTTGATCAAACAGCAGAACACATGGAGGTCCAGGCCCGGCACACAGAGAGGCAGATTAAGGAGCAGTTTAAGAGGCTTCATGAGTTTCTAGCAGAGGAAGAGGAGGCCAGGCTGCGTGCACTGAGGGAGGAAGAGGAACAGAAGAGACAGAGGATGAAGGAGCAGATGGAGGCTCTGAGAGTACAGATCGCAGATCTTTCACAAACAGTCAGAGCCACAGAGGACCAGCTGACGGCCCAAGACGTCTCCTTCCTGAAAAACTACAAGGCTGCGGATGAAAGAGTCCAGCAGCGCCCCTTGATGGGGGATCCACAGCTGCCCTCTGGAGCTCTGATAGACCAAGCCAAACACCTGGGCAACCTGGGCTTCAACATCTGGACCAAGATGAAGGACCTGGTCTCCTACACTCCTGTCATTCTAGACCCAAACACCGCTAATCAGTACCTCATCCTGTCTGAGGATCTGACCAGTTTTAGAGCGATAGAGGGGGAGCGGCAGCTTCCTGATAATCCAGAGAGGTTTGATGATCTCCTATTTGTCCTGGGCTCTGAGAGCTTTAACTCAGGAACTCAGAGCTGGGATGTGGAGGTTGGAGACAGTACATTCTGGTTACTGGGTTTGTTTCCAGAGTCTGTTCAGAGGAAGGGGATCATAGACTTGGATCTGAGACTAGAGTTATTATGGGGATTGGGGTTCAATGAAGATAAATATGCAGCATTCTCACCATCAGCTCCGCCCACTTTTCCCTCAGTGCAGAAGCTCCAGAAGATCCAAGTGAATCTGGACTGGGACAGAGGGGAGCTGTCGTTCTCGGATCCTGATACTAACACACACATACACACCTTTACACACACTTTCACTGAGAGGATGTTACCATACTTTTTTTCCATCCAGAAACTGAAGATTTTACCACAGAAGGTCAGTGTGACACCACAGCTCTCATAGATGTTTATCAGATTTTAAGTGTGTTGACTATCACAGATGCAGGCTTTAGGACTGAGCCAGGAGAACAAGCTGGATGCCCCTCTCCTCTTTAGTCCACAGGACACGCCGTCTGTGGTTTCATCTGACCGCAGAACAGTTTTCCATGTTTCCTCACTCCATATTAAATGAGCTCTGGTCCAGAGAAGACGGACCACGCTGTTTCTGGATCCTGTCCAGATATGGCTTCTTCTCTCCAATGATTCCACAATTTTTTGGCCTCACTTTTTCACAGATGGTGAACCTATGCCCATCTTTACTCCTGAGAGACCCTGCCTCTCTAAAATGTTCCTTTTATACCCAGTCGTGTGACTGACCTGTTGATAATTAACCTAGTAGGTGTCCAGCCGTTTTCCATTAGTACCACTTACTTTTCCAGCCTGTTGTTTCCCCGTCCCTACTTTTTTGAGATGTGTTGCTGCCATCAGTGATGTGTTGTTTCTGTTCTGTTGTAAATCAAATATGGGTTTAAGAGATCTGACATTGATTTCTGTTCTTTTTTACACACAGCAACCCAAACATTTTGGACTAGGGTTGTAGAATCTTATTGGAAATAGAATGATCTGTAATTGTGATTTTCTTTGGCCATGTTTGAGTTAGAGATGTTAAAGCTCCTCCTGATATTCTGGTCTAGATAAAGAACTGTCGTTCTCTACAGCTCAGTAGCTCCTCTGTGTTTTCTGATGAATGTTGTGTGAAATAAAAGCTTCCTGCTGCAGCACGCAGCACACTGATGTTTTCATGTCAGCTCTGTAAAATCTCACATGTTGGTTTTCCCCTCTGTCAAATGGATGGCGTCCATTATTCTGCTCCCTTTGCTGCTAGGATTGACCTTTCTCAGGTGAAATGTTATTCTGTTGTGGCTGCATGTTTCTGTTCAGCTCCATTTGTCCAGGCTCAAGGAGACGATCCATCACTCCACACACGTGTCCCGCTCACATGACGCCTGCTGAGATGACCGAAGAGACAATTCCCCACAAACATAAACCCCCTCTCTGATGGCTGCGACTGAGGACGGGGGTCAGATATTTATTTCTGTTATTTCCTCTGAGTCTATCCATCTCTGAGATAAACTGACAGTAGGGGAGGAGTGGAGGTGTGTCCGTGTTTATCTGCACATGCTGGGGTTAGTCTGTTAGCTCATTTAAACATTAACTCAGGGCGTGGTGAGGCACTCTGGTAATTTGTCCAACCTTATATTAAAGCTACAACTATACAAGAATAAAAGACACTAACGCAGTGATACTCAACCTGTGGCTATTTTATGTCTTAATTTAAAATATTATTCCCCCAGAAAACCTTAATAAAGGAAACTATGACCTCAGAGTTATCCATTATAAGTCGCATTAATCAGTTTAAATCCCCACATTAATACAGTTGGCTTTCATCTTCAACCTTTATTTTTTCTATTTTTCCATTACCCTTCTTTGCATTTTTTTTTGCCAATTTTTTCAACTTTTTTAATTTTATTTATCAGGACAGTGCACATCAATCATCATTTTTGCAATACACCTCAATGTAAATATGCCTGATTTAGCACAATAGCTAAATTTCATCTGTTGTCCTGAGGCAGATAATTATAAAAACAGCAAAAAACAGATTAACCCTTTAGAAGCCAGCGTAGTAGTTGAAATATATGTGAAAAAATCAAAAAGAATTTTCTTTTTTTTAGGATTATTGCACTTTTAAGCTATTTAGTTAAGAGCCTTATTATTAAAACTTGGGATATAAGGGTTATATTGATGTAAAGCAAAAAAAAATACTCCCAAAAATGGCACTACAGTATGCAAAAATGTAAGAATATGTCCTGGCGGATTGCACAATTGTAGGTTTTAAAGGGTTAAAATAACAGCACAATTTACAAGACAGTACACACAAAAACACACCATCATATGTAGTTTTTCTTTATTGGCAGTTGTAAATCTGGTCTTACTGCTGTTATTAACATGTGGCTGTTCTGGGAAGGAGGGGCTGGGGTGGAGGAAGGTTGTAAAAGTAAATATGGCAGCATGAGTGTGATTAGCCAAAATCATCTGGCTGTCAGCTGTTGAGGCCTGCATGAAATCAGCTGATCTCAGTTAGATAGCCGTGCTTGAGTCCGTGCCTGTATGCTCGTTTAACTCCAGCGTGTTTAAACAGGCAGTTTTGTGTAGATATGGATTTGGTGTGCCGTGACATTCTGGCTGGATCTGAGGTGAGCCTTCGGCAAAACTAGGTTGAAAAGCCCTGCTGTACGTAACCAGGTCTTAGCCTGTTGATGGCTAAGCTGTTAGATGTGAGTGGATCAGCGCTGACTCTTAAACTTGAATCTTGGTCTGAGCTCTGGCTGACAGCTTCATTATCCGTCTCTGCATGTTGACTGTATTCACTATAATTCCACCTTCTGTTCCACGGCCCCCTCTGTGGCCTGTAGTCCATCACGGCGCTGCTTGGTAACCACGCTTCCATCTGTGTTTTGGCCCTGACTTATGAAGCACGCTGCCCGCTGCTATTTCCTGTGTTGCTCGTAACCGTTCTGAGAGCTATTTGTCATAACAAGTTCACCTTCGGTGGAGGAAAAAGGAGGGAAAAAGGACGTCAAAGAAATAAATGATTGCCACTTTGATCCCAGCTGGCCACCAATCTTCGCCTCGACACCTTTAGAAACGCCGCGGCACAGAGAGGCCTCAGAAAGCCATACATTTCAAATGAAACCGTCATTGTTCCCTGAGATTGATACGTCTTGTCGGTGGAAATACAAGAAAGCTTGATGTACCCGTCAGAAATGGGCCGAAAAATAAATGATGGAGAACAGAAACACAAGTTTAAGAATTATCTTTGAGTGCAGAGCGGAGCAGAAGCTGTGTTGGAGTGCCTCTGGGTCTGATCTCTGTGAGCGAGGAGGAAAATTAATCCCCACACTGTGTTTACAGCTCTGCTGTGCTCCAGATACACCCGCAGACCTCTGCAGGGTCTCAGACTAGAAGAAAGGAACAATACTCCTACCATCAGGAGGATTCAGGTACACCACACACAGGGTGTTACTATTACAGGGAGGCAGAGTCTATCTATGAAGATAGATCTATTTTAATGTCAGACTTTAAATCTGCTGATGCTAACTCTCTGAGGTCACCACAGAATCTAAGGCTAGCTAAACTCAAGGTTGTTCTTAACAGTTTTAGCTGATTCCTAACATTCTATTCCCCTAAACACACACTAGCAAGGCTGTGCATGAGGGGGGGTAGAGGGGAGAGCTTTCTGGGGCCCCGCCTAATGAGGGGGTCAGGAAAATCCTGGTCTATGGGACAGTAAATCTGTGATAAGCTGAATGATGATCACTCTTATAAAAGAAAATAATAATAGTAACTGTGCTGTAGAAATTAAATCTTTGTCTCTGAACAGAATGGCCTTTGTTTTGGTGTTAACAGCGTGGATGAACTACAGCTTTAGTAAAGTAATGTTAGACTTCAGCGCTTCACCATGATGTGAGGAAACATCAGGATGTCAGAAAAACCTGAGACTACTTCATTTCGTGCTTCCTGGACTCCATCCATCCATTTTCTTCTTTATCCGAGGTCGGGTCGCAGGGAAGCCCAGACTTCCCTCTCCCCAGCCACTTCGTCCAGCTCTTCCCGGGGATCCCAGGACGTTCCCAGGCCGGCTGAGAGAAATAGTCTCCTCAGCGTATCCTGGGTCTTCCCCGGGGCTTCCTCCCAGTGGGACCTACCTCACCAGGGAGACATCTAGGAGGCATCCGGACCAAATCCCCGAGCCACCTCATCGGGCTCAACGTGGAGGAGCAGCGGCTCTACTCCGAGTCTTTCCTGGACTCATCTATCCATTACAGGGGTATGTTTCACCTTTATCTGGGAAAGCTCCAGTACACAGTGTCTGGGAAGGGCAAAAACTTCCTGAAAGGTGATTGGACGAACATTCGTGACTGGCCAATCAGAGCATAAAGACAAAATGAGGTAGAAGCAGCTGCTCGTCTACCAACCGTGGAGTTTGTTGTTGGATAAAATGTATGCTGCTGCTGCTGCTGTGCTTTAGCTCCATCCTGATTGGTCAGCTCTTTTCTCAGACATGGCACAAACGTTTCAGATCGAAGCTTTGAGAGATGGACGTGTCTGATGACAGACATGGAATCTGTACAATCCATCTGCCTCAGTTATCCTTGGAGAGGACACATCAACAAGCTCCTCCCTCTCCTGCGTCAGTGGCGTGTGAATATGTATGACTACGTATGATTGGCTGATGATGACATCTGATTCTCCATGTTTGTGCGTAGGTGTGACCTTCAGTGTCATGGCACTTTGAGTCACATGACTTTACCATATAAAGCTAAATTAAACATATTAAATAGATTCTGTGAGCTGGAGTTTCTTAGACTGGACTGGTTCCTGAGCCGATCACTACCACTAAACTAACTCTTGCTGATGCCTTCATGTTCCACTGTAACTTTAGCTGTTATTTTTGACATTTTTTACAAGTGCATTTAGAGATGTACATTCAAAAAAGGTTTACAGAAACACACGCAGCCAATAAAATGTAAAGGAAACAGGAAAATAGATCACTAAATAAATAAAGTAATAATTAAAAAAAATAGATAAAATACATTTTTAAATAAATGAATGAAGAAAAGTGAAATAAATAAAATTTAAATAAAAAATAAAAACGAATAATAGAAAATACACAAATTAAGATGTAATGAAATTGTTTTAAACAAATAAAAACCTGAAAATAAATTATATCAAAAATGAATAAATAAAATAGAAAATAATTAAAAATAAAATAAAGCAAAACAATTAAAAAAAAATTAATAAATCAAAAGAAATGTAAACAAGTTTCAGATTGTTTTAATCAAATAAAAACTTTATACTAGCAGTGAAAGACTGTTAGAGAAAGTTTCTGTGTTTATGTTTAATGTCAGATTTTGTTGTTTTTTCTTAAAGTTTGTGGTTCTTTGGTGTTTTAAATTTGATTTTTCGGGGGTTAAACTGACTGAGGTGGAGGGTCAGATGTGGCCTGACTCAGATTCATCAGAAGAAGGTTTCAGAGGAACATCTCTGCCTGAAGTTCCTGAACGGTTGAGATGATCAGGAACAAACGGACGCCCTCCCTGTCACAGGAAACAGGAACAGGTCCGTTTATAGTCCCAGCAGCATCCAGCTGACTGCAGCGCTGTGTCTTTAAGACTCTAAATGAAAGAATGAAGAGTCGTATTTCCACCCAGAGCCTTCAGCTAAACGCTCGCTATCAAAGAAAACAAGAGAACATAAAGGAGGAGAGGAAACAGATGAACTTGATTTGACTCATTGTTTAGCATGCAAACAAACACCTCCCCCCGCAGCAAAGCAAACAATGCTAATGACTTTTTATTCCAAATATTCTCCCAGCCAAGTCTGTGAGCCTCCTCGGAGCTGTTGACACAGCTGAGCGTCTCCCTGCAGAGTCTGAAGCCGTGAAAGGTTTTAGTGATGCTGCTGCTCCGACACGTTCACAGACAATCAGATCCTGTTAACATGGAGGAGGAACAATTAGACCTGGTTATTTATGAGAGCGCCATGAAAGGCCTGCTTAGAGAGGACGGGGGGGTTCTCAGTGTTTAAAGCAGTGGTTCTCAACGTGGGGGTCGGGACCCCATTTGGGCTTGCGAGACACTTAGAGGGGGTCGCCAGATGCCTTAAAGGGATACTTCAACATTTTGGCAAATTCATCCATTGCCATAATCCCTTTAGTCTAAGTAATGGGTTTGTTACCTTCAGTTGTCAGTGCAAGCTATTTTTAGATCACCTCAGCCGAGTTCGGACCTGCTGTGCCAACTTAATAATAACGTATAATTATGTAACATTACGACACATGAAGCAAATACTCTGAACTGTTTCTTGAGTAAACCCCTGGGTGGAGTGACACAGTGCAGCAGCCGTGTCTGGAGTGTAGTTCCAGCTTTGCATTTAGCTTTAAAACATCTCTGTCTCCTAATGTTGCATGATTATTTCATAGCGTGGTGAATGTGCAGGTCACAGCTTGTCCACCAGAGCGTTTTGGAGTTGTTGGATTGTGTATTTGATGAGTTTGATGAGGGAAAGCCGGAATACCGTCTGCTTACATTGAGTTGGCACAGCAGGTCCGAACTCGGCAGCGCCGATCTAAAAATAGCTTGCACTGAAAACTAAAGGCAACGAACCTATTACTAAAACTATAAGAATTATGGCAATGGACAAATTTGCCAAAATGTTGAGGTATCCCTTTAAAAAGACAAAGGATATTTTAAAAATGAACATTTTTCCACCCAATTTTGTCACTATTATTTTCCACCCACTTTTATCAATTTTCTCTTTCATATTTTGCTCATTTTAACCTATTTTTTTTCATTTCTAATCCGTTTCCAAGACTTTTTTCTGACTATTTTTCCCACTTCCAATCCAATTCTTGCTGCTGACTGCCTGTTGTTGTCTCTGTTGACCCGTTATTATGGATATTAAACCATTTTTACCTCTTTTTGCCCATTTTAATTTCATTTGACTATTTGTTATGCCCATTTTTGCCATTTTTATCCACTTCTGCAAAGTTCTCTGCCTCAGTTAAACCATTTCTATTTTTTATTGCTGCCTCTCTGATGTATTTTTTTGCAGCCTAACCCTTTTCTTCTCTTTTAAAATCCTATTTCACAGCCTTTTCCACAATTTTTTTGCCATTTTAACCCATTTGAGCTATTTTTAATCCATTTTAATTCTGTTTTTAAGAAAAAAAACGATGCAGATTTTGAAGAAGACTATCCACTAGGGCTGGGACGATTCACTTTTCTCCCGATTCAATTTTTTACGATTTTTTAGGTGCCGATTCGATTTAAATTGCGATTCTACGATATTGCCGATTTTTGCAATATTTAGTTAGCTTTTTAAACACCAGTGAAAAAGATGAATGATAATGATGCCTACAGACTATATCAGGAAAAATACACATCACATGTGTATAACCATACATCACAAAATATGTCTAACTAGAGAATACAAAATAGTTATAAAATGGTCAAGTGCAGGATTTCTCAGTTTATTCACAATAATTTAGTATCAATTTCACAGAATTTGACACAGACTGAGCTAAATACTGAATATGAAGTGCATAAAGTCTATACATATGTGTGTAGTATATATATGTAGAACTTATTATGTAATTTTAAGTTAATATCAGTTTAACAATGTAGAATTAAGCTATTTAAAAAATATATAGTCCTACATCATCTCGCATTTTACCTATCTTTGTTCAATCTGAAGATGAGGATTTTCCCCATTTGTTGCACTGAATTAAAATGCTGCCGTGATTTTTTTTTTTTTTTAAGAAAAGGGGAATAAATTATTATAGAGTGAATGTACTCCAATCCTTTATATTTCATATTTTATCAGTTTTTTGTCATCACATAATGTGTTTGTGGAGGGCATGGTGTGACAGGCCAGTATTTCTTTCTTGTGTTACCGAAGCCGTCATTCTTAACAGCATGGTTGCGTGAGTAGAGACCAGCGGTAGCTTCAACGGGCTTGTTTGTTGACGTTAGCCGTTAGCTGTAGCGCTAACGCGATGATGCCAAACTAGTAGATTCGTCGTGTTGTCTCAGTATTTTACTCTGGCGTGGCATATCTTGCAAACGACTGTCTAACTCCTGTCTAAGTTTGTGCTCTTTGATGTTTTGGAGCCAAAGTAAGTCCACACATCCACTATGAATGCAGCAGAAGTCGCTCTGCTGGGTAGGTACAAGCAACCGGCTCACGCAGACCGGAAGTCTCGTGTGATCTCGTTGTCTCAAGAGAGAAGAGGCAAGAGTCAACTGCCAGCTAGCGATGCCTGCCGCCAACTAGCGGTCAGGGTGTGAAATTACACCACAAACTACCGCACCAACAAAGTGAATAATTAGCTAATTAAAAATCGATACTGCATTTTAAAATATCGATACAATATCACGCCAGGAAGTATCGCGATATTTCAGTGTATCGATTTTTTGTCCCACCCCTACTATCCACTAAAAGATATTTATTGCTTTGTTAAGAATTGTTTTTATTCAGGTTTAATATAAAATGCAGTTATTGCATCTTAACCGTAGCATGAACCATGATTTTGCTGACCTAGTTTGGCTGGGCCCAGGAAAGCTCTCTCCTTCACCCCCTTACAGACGTCCTTGTCTCCACATGACTATTCTAACGTTCATGACTGTGTTTAACCAGCGTCGGGTACAGCGGGGGTCCCCGGTTTCTGGTACCTTTATTTTGGGGCTGTGGGCTGAAAAGGTTGAGAACCCCTGTTTAAAAGAACAGACGTCTATATGATCTCTGTGTGTTTGTCTGTAACTCCACCATCAGTCACACCAAAGATAGAGACCAGCACTTTGGATTGAGGACTCTATTACTCTTACTCTATTAGACAGTGAACTGCTGTTTTAGTTTCATGAATGAATTTCACATAATGATGAAGAAAAGCGGTTAAAAGTAGCCTTCTTGGTTGATGCTGTGAGCAAACCCAGTCCTTCTCTATCTCCAATGGCAAATCTTCCATTTTAAATCAATTCTCTCAACGTTTTCAGCCCAGGACCCCCAAAATAAAGGTGCCAGAGACCAGGGACCCCCACTGGACCTGAAGCTGGTTAACACAGCCATGAACATTCAGGAATAGTCATGTGGAGACAAGGCTGCTAATAAGAGGGGATAAAGGGGGAGGTTTTTGGGATCCAGCCAAACTGGGGGCCAGCAAAATCCTGGTCCATTGGGAAGTTAAGCTCAAAATGATTAAAACATATTTAAAATGGGTAAAAGATGTTGCTTAAGTTAGAGAATAATGGAAAAAAAATGGTGGAAAAGGTGTTGAAATTGGATTTTTAAAGAACATAAATGGGTTAAAAGTGGCAAAAATTAGACAAAAGTGGCCAAAAATGGATTAAATTGGCAAGAACAGGTACAAAAAGTGGTAAAAGTGGGTTAAAAGTGGCTGAAATGGTTTACAGTGCAAAAACTGAGGAAAAGAAGGTGGACTGGGATGAAAAATTGATATAAACTGGCAAAAATAAGTTAATTGTGGTTAAAATGGGCAAAAAGGGATGTAAAAAAGTGGATAATAGTGCCAATAATGAGGCAACAACAGGCAGAAAGTGGAAAGAATTGGTTTAGAAGTGACAAAATCAGGCAGAAAAAAGTGGTGGAAAGGGTATAAAATTGAAACAAATGGGTTTAAAGCTGCAAAAATGTGCTAAAATTGGCAACATTGATGTTTAATAGTGTTGAAAAGGGCTTAAATATTGGTCAAATTGGTGTAAAGTTGCAACAGTGTAATTTTAAAAATATTCTTAGTTTTTTAAGGCATCTGGAGACCCCCTCTCAGTGTCTCGCGACCCCAATGGGGTCCCAACTCCAAGGTTGAGAACCACTGCTCTAGAGGAGATAAGGATATGACTGGAGACACTTCACCCTCAGTGTGTGAGACTTTTTTAAAAAGGAAACTGTTCAACATCCACTGGCTGCCAGTAATCTCAGAGAATCATCACATGGTAGAACTGACTGTTAGATGTTGATATTCCCAATTTTACAAACTGCACCTTTAATAAGTTTAGTACCTTCAGTCTAAAGCACTTAAACATGAATCAGAGCCTGAGGACCAACACAACAAACATCAGGCCTTCATGGTACTGTTGGAACCTCTGAAGTAGCTGTGAAACAGGGATTCATGTTGTTTGTTCTTCCTGTGTGTGTGTGTGTGTGTGTGTGTGTGTGTGTGTGTGTGTGTGTGTGTCAGTGCTTGACCTTGGTGGTTCCTGTTTCCCAGCAGCCTTTGTGTGTAACAATAATCCTTCACTGTCATTCATGGTCAGTGTCAGCTCTCGCTCCTCAAGCCGCTCTAAATTGATTTGTCGCAGCTGAACATAATTGACAATCAGACGGCGAACACAACATCAAAATCCCGCCGCCATCCTCCACATCAGTCACTGCAGACGACCAGGAGAGAGAACAGAAGTTTACGAGTGCAATTATTTTTACTTCTCGTCTGTCAGCTCTCACAGCTTTGAGCGAAACTTCACATTTGTTCCCAAAGAAAGAAACTGTTAGCCATGATGCTAGCAACAATGCTACTGATCCAACACACAGGACCTGATATTATCAGGGTCCATTCTCTGGGTTTATCAGGGTCCATTCTCTGGGTCTATCAGGGTCCATTCTCTGGGTCTATCAGGGTCCATTCTCTGGGTCTATCAGGGTCCATTCTCTGGGTCTATCAGGGTCCATTCTCTGGGTTTATCAGGGTCCATTCTCTGGGTCTATCAGGGTCCATTCTCTGGGTCTATCAGGGTCCATTCTCTGGGTTTATCAGGGTCCATTCTCTGGGTCTATCAGGGTCCATTCTCTGGGTTTATCAGGGTCCATTCTCTGGGTCTATCAGGGTCCATTCTCTGGGTCTATCAGGGTCCATTCTCTGGGTCTATCAGGGTCCATTCTCTGGGTCTATCAGGGTCCATTCTCTGGGTCTATCAGGGTCCATTCTCTGGGTCTACTAGAGTCTTCTCTCTTTGAAACTCTTCTCCATGCTCATATGAAACTAGGTAAAACAGATGTGTCACAGTCACTCTCTGAGGAATCGTGGTAAAGTTGCTGTCATGTATCAGTTGTCGTCACTGATGCTGCATAGATGTGTTTGCATATCTCTTCATCCCCACTGCAGCCAGACAGTGAGATGCTCTGGCACAGCTCCACAAAGACTGAAACAGTGTAAATACGCTAAAAAGGCACCGTCTTATTCATATGAGATGCACAGCAGTGTTAATGCTTCTCTCCGTTGTGTTGTTGGCTCATCACTGCTCAGACCACCAGTGAGCAGAGACCCCTTCCCCTGTAGACTGGCCTTACTGCATTATTCACCTAATGGCATGGACAGCAGCAGCACGGTGTAGGTGGAGTAGATATCACCCACTGTTTGAGAGCTGATGGGGGCGCTGCAGCTTTAAGATGCACAAACTTTACAGAGATCAGCTAACAATGCCACACCAGTCTGACTTATAATCAATGATGTAACTATGGTCTGTAAATATGACTTTAACATCGCTGCTACTGAGCCACATCAGGAGTTTTATATCCATGTGTGGCTCCGGTGAGAGTGTTGTGGTTGTTTTCTAGAGTTTTCCTTCATCCAGGGAGGAACCACCTTTAAGTAAACTCATTAATATTGCCTTTACTGACAGAGTGTCTCTCATTCTGAATGTGGACCGTAAGAAATCGTTGGGAGTGGGCCGGATTCACACAGCTGCTGCTGGTGTGGGTGGGGGAGGATGGCCCGCGGTGGTAGTGGCAGTCATGGTCAGGAATCCAAGCAGGATTGGAACTAAGAAAAGAGTCCCATGTGGGCTGCACGGTGGTGCAGAGGTTAGTGCTGTTGTCTCACAGCATGAAGGATCCTGGTTTTCTTCTTGGTCAGGGTCTTCCTGTACAGAGTTTGCATGTTCTCCCTGTGCGTGTGTGAGTTCTCTCTGGGTACTCTGGCTTCCTCCCACCACCGAAAACATGCTTGTTAGGTTAATTGGTGACTCTAAATTGCCCATAGGTGTGAGTGTGAGTGTGCCTGGTTGTCTGTCTCTATGTCAGCCCTGTGATTGACTGGCGACCAGTCCAGGGTGTACCCCGCCTCTCGTCCAACGACAGCTGGGATAGGCTCCAGCTACCCAAAGACCCCCAACGGGATAAGGATATAGAAGAGTCCCATGCATGGATCTAGTGGCAGATTCAGATGCCATGCCTTAAACCAGATGACTGTCTCTGACCTGGTAGGGGGTGATTTTAGGAAACCATCCTGATGGTTCCCTCCATGTAAACTACTCCCTGCTTTTAACCCTCCCTCTTTAAACTGACTTTATTCCACATTAATATAAATGCAGCTGACACTGAGCCACATCCATTTAAACCTCCTTAATTCTGACCTTGTCATTATCTTTTCCATTTAGCTCACAGTGGGATTTGCATTGTAAAGAGACGTTTTAACCCTTGTTCTTCATATATGTAGAAATATATTCCCTTTAGAGCAGCAGAACCCCGGGGACGGAGCAGAGACGGTCGTTAATAAAAGCCTGAGAGCCGTATTAGTTCTGAGAGGGTTCACTGATGTATGTGGAGGTTAAATATTCAGATGAAGGACATTTCCAGTACAGTACGAGAGTCTGCTTCAGTAAAGAAAACACTACACTGACTTTGACTCTTATAGGGATAGTGTTCTGATTTATGGAGGTGATGAAGACAAAATTAGACGCAATGTTTAATAAAATGCATGAGGACACACATTTTAATGATTTCTTTTGGTAAAGGACGGGTGTATGAGCAGAATAATGTCCCTACATGCGGGCTGTAGTCAGGTTTATATGATCAGTATAGCTAGTATCCCTCCATATGGTCCTTTTTTCCAGATTGAGAGAGCCCACATGGTCCCTTATACACCTTATTCCAAATGATTATGCAAATCTGATTTTAGTGTCATAAACAATACATTTTTTGTGTCTCAGGATCACTGAAATCAGTCTCAGACACCTGTGATCTTTAGTTCTCCAGGTGATCCCAGTTAAAGGAAACTACTGAAGAAGGACGTTCCACATTATTAAGCAGGCCACAGGTTTCAGCAACATGGGAAAGAAAAAGGATCTCTCTGATGAAAAGACTCAGATAGTGTAATGCCTTGGACAAGGAATGAAAATGAGATATTTCAGGAAAACTTCGGCGTGATCATCGTACTGTGAAGAAATTAGTGGCTGATTCAGAGCACAGACGGGTTCCTGCAGATAAAGGCATAATGAGGAAGGTTTCTGACAGAGATTCATCAGATTAAGAGAGCAGATGCTAAAATACCATTACAAAGCAGCAAACAGGTATTTGAAGCTGCTGGTGCCTCTGGAGTCCCACCAACCTCAAGGTGTAGGATCCTCCAGAGGCTTGCAGTCGTGTATAAACCTACTATTCAGCCCCCCCTAACCAATGCTCACAAGCAGAAACGGTTGCAGTGGGCCCAGAAATACATGAAGACTCATTTTCAAACAGTCTTGTTGACTGATGAGTGCCGTGCAACCCTGGATGGTCCAGATGGAGGAGTAGTGGATGGTTGGTGGATGGCCACCATGTCCCAATGAGGCCGGGACGTCAACAAGGAGGGGGCGGAGTCATGTTTGGGCCGGAATCATGAGGAGAGAGCTGATAGGCCCCTTTAGGGTCCCTGAAGGTGTGAAAATGACCTCGGCAAAGTATCTAGAGTTTCTGACTGACCACTTTCTTCCATGGCACAAAAAGAAGAACAGTGCCTTCGGTAGCAAAATTTTCTTCAAGCATGACAATGCTCCATCTCATGCTGCAGAGAATCCCTCTGTGTCATTGGCTGCTATGGGCATAAAAGGAGAGAAACTCATGGTGTGGCCCCCATCCTCCCCTGACCTTTAACCCTGTTGAGAACCTTTGGAGCATCCTCAAGCTAAAGATCTATGAGGGTGGGAGGCAGTTCACATCAAAACAGCAGCTCTGGGAGGATATTCTGACATCCTGCAAAGAAATTCAAGCAGAAACTCTCCAAAAACTCACAAGTTCAATGGATGAAGAATAGTGAAGGTGATATCAGAGAAGGGCTCCTATGTTAACATGGAACTTGGCCTGTTCAGATGTTTCTGATTGAAATAGCTTTGATTTCAGTAAATATGACCTCCTGATGCTGCAGATTCAACACATGACCATGTTCGGTTCTTTACAATCTAAAAAATGTTCTGAAACTCTGTTGTGCAGAATAATGTGGAAGTGTATTTTCATTTTTTATTTTCTAAATTAAATCGTTATCATTGGTAGCTTTGTTCTATGAAATCTGAATTATGCTCTAACAGCTGATGACTTTAAAGTTATAGTGACTGTCGAGACTGTCAGAGAAAAATATCATTTGCATCATATTTTGGATGCAAGTAAAATAATCTCTGCAGCACAGCCCTATGCAGACATGCAGCGAAACGTGAAGTTTTAGTCTGTTCGCCTGTTCTAGTGTTTATATTTTAGACTTTTATCAAGATTCTGTGACCTATCATACCTCATAAAAACAAGTGATCAGGAGAATGAGGTTAGTAAGATGAGAAAAACAGCCAATATTTGCCCATTATTTAATTTATTTTCATTTAATTTTAATTTGATTTTTAATTTAATTTTTAATTTAATTTATTTTTTTAATTTTAATTTGATTTATTTTTTAAATGTAATGTAATTTATTTATTTATTTTAATTTTCTTTAATTTTAATTTATTTATTTTTTAATTTTAATTTAATTTTTACACTTAAATTTAATTTAATTTCTTAAATTTTACTTTAATTTAGTTTTAATTTGTTTTTATCTTAATTTTTTAAATTTAATTTGATTTAATTTTTATAATAATTTAATTTAATTTTTTCATTTTAATTTAATTTAATTTTTAAATCTAATTTAATTTAATTTTTAATTTTATTTTAAGTTAATTTTTAAAATTTAATTCATTTTTTTTTTATTCAATTTAATTTGCACATGTATAAGATTACATAAAATCAAATTAGAAAAGGTATAAAGAAAAATGTGTCAGTAGAGGTCAAGAGGTCATCAGGCTTATACGAGGGACCTCACCTTCCTCTGAGACAGAAAAGAGAACAATCAAGATTTCATTATCACTGGAAAACTGAGTTAGATCAAAGGATTCTGTTTTGCATTTTACTAACATGTATTTTCATGAAGGATTTGCGTTTTTATTAAAATAAATATTTTTTATGTCAGTATTTCTGCTGTCACAGAGCTCTGTTGGTGCTGATGTGATAAACGTGATCATCCTCTCTGAGCTGCCATCTTCCTCTTGTTTCTCCTCACATATAAATATTTGTTCCTTTTCCCGACTGTTTGATTCTAATTACATTCTCTTTGATGAGGTTCAATATTTGGATTCTAACCAGAGGAAATCTGCAGAGAGCAGATTTGTTAAGCGTGCCTCATTAATCTGAACGTCTGTTTGTTCTTAGACAAGGAAAGACCTCAGACAGAGGAGCACGCAGCGTTTTAGCGGAGCTGATGATCAGACAGAATCAACAACACAAACCTCTGCTAAAGTCAGACCTGCAGCTCAGTCCGACAGGATTCAGAGCTCCTTCACTCGTTTCATCCTGATGCTCCAGTCGTTTAAATCCATCTCAATCGTCTCCTCTCAGGGGAATCAGGATCTTAGATGGGCTGGTGGAACACCCACAGACCGTCCCGGGCCGTCACAAACGCCGAGGCTAAGGCCGTCTCATGCCAACTACTTCATCCGTGTTCAAAAGCCTGCAGCCAATCAGAATTCAGTTTTCACCCAGTTGCCAGTAAAACAGGGATCTTCTTGGGCGTTAACTACCTGGAGTGGCGTGCTGGCTGCTCATGGTTGTTTACCCACACCGTTTCCTGTCCCTCCTGTTTTTCTCCACGCTGTCCAGGTAAACCCCAGCATCCCGACTGCAGCTTAACGACGCGATCCATCACCTGGATTGAACCGCAGCTTTGTGCTCTCAACTCCAATCAATCTGAAACGGTTTTAAAGTGGAAGAGGCAGCTTAATTCACAGGCGCCGTCCAACGTGTGGCGCCCTGTTCCTCACTGAAACGATGGGGAGTAAAAATGTTCTGCAACCTGCAGCGTTCACTGCTCAGCTGCAGCCAGGCAGAGGGCTCAGCTTTGAGGGAAAATGATGACCCTAAAATTCTTAAATTATAGCGACACTAACGGCAGCTCAAAGAGAAACCTCAGCATCAAGGATCCAGAGCGCTGAAGCATCACCTCTGATCATTTAGATAAGTGCAGCTGTCTAAACTCAGGCTAACTCTGAGCTACGTAGACGTCCCCTTCACCTACACAACCAGAGAATCTCACATCAACCAGAGACTCACAGAGAGTCTAAGAATAATCATCCAGAGAGCTGCTCATCTCTGCTGACATGCAGCACCTCTATGCTTCGACTCATTAATATCAGAGACTTGAGCACTATTTACACAGGATTCATGCAACCTGAGGACCTCTGATAGTTTAAGACTCGCATCAGCCAGTGCTGTGGCATTTTCATACACAACCCCCATTTCCAAAACAGTTGAGGCACTGTCCAAAATACCAATACAACAGAATGCAGTGATTATGTAATACCAGTGTGGAGCATCCCCTCTTCTTTAACAGTCTGTATACATCTGAGAAGTGAGGAGACCAGCTGATGGAGAGGAATGTTGTCCCATTCTTGTCCGATGTAGGATTCTTCTTTGCTGGATTTTTCATTGTCTAATGCTCCAAATGTTTTCTGTTGGTGAAAGGTCTGGACTGCAGGCAGACCAGTTCAGGACCTGCACTCTCCTCCTGTGAAGTCATGCTGTTGTGAAGGAAGTGGTCTGTGGTTTAGCGTGGTCTTGCTGACAGAGACGTTGTCTGGATGGGAGCATGTGTGTCTCTAAAAGCTCTCTCTACTGTTCAGCATTGATAGTTCCTTTCCAGACGTTAGAGCTGCCCACGCCATAGGCACTAATGCAACCCCATACCATCAGAGGACCAGGCTTTAGACCTGAGCCAGGAGAACCAGCTGGATGCTCCCTCTCCTCTTTAGTCCACAGGAAGATCCGCTGCTTTATATTAGTTTTATTTTGAGGAGAAGACCCCGATAGAGCTAATACAGTGGGATTAATGTTATGATGAAAATAATTAACCCATAGTGACCGCTTTATTTAGACAGATGGAAATTAAAATTATTCTTATTATTGCAACAATATGATCATTAAAACCAATGATCATTTTACTAAGAACTGTGTTTTTTATATGCGACTAACTGGGGCTACTCTGCAAAGACTGTATTTATTATAGTTGTAGTAGTATATCCTTTAGTTATTTAGTTATTTAAGAGACTTGTGAGTATTGTTCAGTGGGAATGTTGGGGGGATAGTGGCGTCCTGGCCTCACTTTGGCCAGGGGGGGTCCTGGATCAACTTGGCCTTCAGTGAGTAGAGTATCTCAGAATCACTGTATGCCATCACTATCATGGACATGACTGTGCTGTAGCAGTGAATACGCTACAGTCTGATTCGCTGTGATTATTCTTGCTTCACTGAGGGCTGCAGAGCGTCCTCCTGGTTGGTGCTGAGACTGAGGTCTTCTTCATGTTCTCTCTGTTCTTCTTGATGGAACATGTATGTAAATCTTAGTATGTTTGTATGTACGGCTGCTCTTTGTCTGTCTGTCTCTGCTGCCCGTCTGCAGAACTCTCTGGAAAAAGAGAACTTTGGTCTCAGGTGTTTGTGGTTAAATGAAGATGAAAAGTAAGAAATGAAGACTCTGTGTATTTAACATTCTGGTGTCATGGAGGATTTTTACACAACCGTGGAGAAAAGCTGTCAGAAGTGTCTTTCCGGTTTTCTGGGCTCACATGTAGTTCAAACCAGCAGGGACACTTTTAACAGCTTTTCTCCCTCGCTGTGTGAACTCATTATTGAGTCTATTTCTACTGAACAGAATCCTCGGTTCAGAACCAGCAGTGGAGACAGGCAGCACGTTTCTACCCTTCATCATTTGTTATTGTTATGACTGAGCGCCCCCTGGTGGTCAGATTTACATACGCTCCATTTAAACAGTAAATATATCTGAGGACAGTTAGACTCTAAAATAAAAACAACTCTAGAGAAAATACTCCACAAACACATGTGGGTCCCTAAACCAGAGTCAGGAACATGTGATCAGCAGGTTTGTGTTTCTGAGGTGCAGCTGTAGGGGTGAGACAGACCCTCCTCCTCCTCCTCCTCCTCACCTTCCTCTTTATCTCCCGCTAGCTGTCCTTGGCCTGTAGTTGAGATTCAGAGCCTCTTTCCTGAAAAGCTCGTCTGTCTCTGCTGTTTCTCTCCTCTGGGTCATTGATCCTCAGAGACCGTCCCATTACTGCGTCGGGGCGCCACACTGAGACGAAGAGGTGAGGGAGGAAATAGAGAGAGGCAGAGAAAGAGGAGGAGAGCACCTGTAAGAAACGAAAAACTTTACATTTAAATCCTTCCACACTCTCTGCAGGCGTCTCTGTTAGTCATAAACCGGGGCAGACCAGACCCCCCCCCCCCAGTGCTGATGTTCCACTTCCTTCTTTGGGAAATAGAGAGGAGGCAGGTTTGGCAGACAGAGGACGGATGTTTGCTCTGGAAAATGACAGAGACCAGGAGACCCCGCTGCTGCACGCGCCCAGGATTAGACTAGGAGACACGGGAGAGACCACGTCAGGGTCCCTGCTGCTGGGATGGGTTTATTTCTGAGGGGCAGTCCTCGCTAACCCAGCTCTGAGTGAATGAGGCGCTGCTTGAATGAAGACTAAAGGAGGAGAGCGTTACATAATAAATGGGACACAGACTGTCAGGGTCAGCACAAACCTGGAGCAGCTGAACAGGGTCTTCATTTCAGGAGGATTAATGTGGCTTAAAAACCAGATCCAGGAGATCTGGTCTACTGCAGCAGAGACTCACAGCCCATGGTCTGACCTCCTGACCTGAGCTTTGGTTTAGAACACCTTTAGTTCCTCTTATGTTTGGCTTCAGTAGAAAGTAAAATAAAAATAAATCTTAATTTATTTATTTGGGTTTTTTTCTCTCCTCTTCAGTTTACTCCATCAGGTTGATCTCGCCTCCTCTTCTTCCTGTTATAATCACAGCTGATAATATCAGAATCATCACTATTACTGTTACTAATACTAATGACGTTATTATGATTATTTTGTTGGTTGGTTTTTCATGTAAGGTCTTTTCATTGTGTGTATTTGTTTCATTTCATCCAACATTTTAATTCTTTATTCCTATTATTATTATTAATATATATGTATTCTTATTATTATTGATTTTATTTATCAGTATTGCTGTTATTATAATGATTATTTTCTCTGCGTATAACGCTCCACACTGACCAACAGTCCTTCTGAAAATCTTTGCTGAGGCCTCCAGGAGTCCAAACTTCTGTCTTAATGATGGGTTCCTTGTATTTTTTAAATTTTTATTATTATTTGTTTTTCTTATTTTTATATATATTTTTCATTATCATACTCTAATATTCTGAATATATATTCATAGATATACATTTTTATTATAATTTTAGTTTTTCTTCTCCTCCCCTCTCCATCGCTCACCGTCCCTCATGTACTGCTTGAATATCACCCGTCTGTCCTCCTATTTCTCACCAATAATAAAAAAAGAAGTAAACTGAAGCCTTTTCTTTGAGCAGACTTTTCTGACTGTCTGACAACAGCAGAACTGTTTAAATCAGAGTTTCTGCAGAAAGAACGATCTCTGAGGATGTTTGAGGATGATTCAGGCTCTGCCCAGCTGTCGGGATGTACGGTACCGTTAGTTCTCTAAGGATGGACCGACAGGAATATTTAAGGCCAGCTATGAAACACACATTTGTCCTGTAAAATTAAGAGATTTCTAAAACATTTAAAAAAAAATACCCATATTCCCCCAAATTTCTCAGACATTACCAAAAAAGTTGTGAAAATGCTTATAATTTAAAAAAAATCCCCAAAGATTTCCTCAAATTATCACCAGAAGATTTAAATAAAATTTACCCCAAACTTTCATGAAGACACACACACGAATCCCCCGAACACAGTGAAAAGATGATTATAAAATAACTGCTTCAGTTCATTTTACCCACAGGATACCTTCTTTTAACTTGTTGACTTGAATTAAATGAACTTAAAGGTCACATATTTAACCCTTTAAGACAACTTTATATCGTTCCTGTGAAGTTTGTTTCTGTAAAAACACTCAGCATTGATTCCTGCATGTCTAATAACTCCTCTGTTTCAGCCCTGCTCAGGCAATTTCTGTGTCTGTGGCTTTAAATGTTAATGAGCTGTCTGACTCCGCCCCCTACCACACCCCTCTCAGGACATGGATGTGGCTTTGTGGATGAGGCGTCCCTGATCAACTGCCAGCTGAGAGGAGGATCAGGAGAGGAGGGCGGAACTTCCTTCCAAGGAGGGAGGGCCAACTGAACCTGGGGGTGGGGCTAACTCCCCACATGACATCATGAGGGGAGAATCTGAGATCAGCTTGTTTCAGCACACATTTTCTGAAAGGTGGAGAAAGGGGGGGGTCAGATTCTTGGGGGGTTGTGGACGGGCCAGCAGAATATATTTTTGTCAGAAAGTCTGGAAAAGTTTATGTTACATGATATGTGACCTTTAATTTGATTGGTTGTTACCAATTAAAGCCATTTTTTAAAGTTGTTTCACAAGTTTTATTTTTTCAGTGAAAATTCAAACAAATTCTCTAAAATATGTCAGAATTCAGGACAGTTAAAGGACAATTCCCCAAAGTTTCTTACCCCCTAATCTACAAATAAATGACCCAAATGTCCTGTAAGTCCATAAATACTGACGTTCTCCTTCACCGCATTTACCCAGATCCCTGATTCACTGATGTGAAGCTGCAGTCCCAGGATTTAAATCCATGAAGGAATGATGAAGGTGAACCTTCATCTTCAGATCATCATCCTCTATTATGATGGCATTTCAGACGCTGTGGAGCCCTGATTTACATCTAAAAACATCACATTTCTGCATTACACCAGCTATCTTTAACATGAAGGCAAATGAAATGAAGGTTTATGTATTTACATTGTCATGGCCCTGACCCTGAGTCCTACTAGAGAATGCTTCCTGTGCTCATGTCTGCTGACCTCCCTCTGCTCCCGCTCCATGACCTGCAGCTCTCTCATCCACACTCAGGAACGTAATCACACTCCTGCACATTTAACATCAGCACCAATGACTGTGAGAAAGAAACGCCTCAGTAACGCCAGTATCAACGTTCCTGAAGTTTCTCTGGTCTTCACTCAGCTCTGTACCTATCAGAACACGCTGAGAGGTTTAGCACACGTGAGAGAGGCTGAGGAGAGCAGGGAGGGAGAGGAGCTTCAGATGTTCAGGGCTCGTGTTTACAGCTGATGTCTGAGTCCAGCCCTGACCCACAGAGAGACGATGTTTCTGAAACCTTCAGCTTCACTAAAGCGCTGCATGTTTGTCCTTGGGTTTGACTCACTGTGAAGTCTTCCTCGTCTGAGATAAACACGCGATCCTCACATCTATAACGTTATTCAGCATCATGTCAGAATGTTCATGCAGGATGATTTTAACCAAACTGAGCATGTTTTATTTTGAAATTGAATCCTCTTTGCAGTCCTTTCTCTGACTTCTTGTGCTGGTGGATGGCAGCAGCTCTGCAGGACTGCTGTGGAGCATGATGTGGACACAGACTGAGTAGAAACCTGATTTTCTCTGCAGGATCTGTCAGGATGACCATGTACACGTAACGGCTCAGTGTCTGGAGAGGTGGTCCTCATGGACCCTCTGAAGAATCCTTAACGATGAATCAGGACCAGAGCTTGAACCCCTGACATGTGCTCCATGAACTGCTGCAGTTTGGCCCTTAGATGTGGTGAGTGTATGACTGAACAACAAGCCCTGAGCCCTGAGAGGACATGCATGCAGATATTTTTATCAACTCTGCTTCCTGTGATCACATTCTGACTTTAGTTTTCTAGAGATCTGCTCAAACCAAACCAAAGTTTTACAAGTCTCTTACATCCTCTCAGCGTGAATCTTCTGCCTTTGTCTCTGAAATCTTAAAGGTGAGGTGTGATGCAGCAGTTTTTCGTGCTACTCTGAGCTGCAGTGAGATCTCAGTTCTTCATCGATGCTTCGGGCGCCGTTTCCTGAATGTCAGCAGCACGGTTTGATGTCTGTGAAAATGCTAACTTCACACCTCAGGAGGCCGCACAGAAAATACCGTGACCCATACAACCTTCAGCTACGTTTGACAAAGTGCTGCAGGACGGCGACGGTGTCTCATTAATGCTGGAATGATCCGCTGAGTCACGGGAAGCCCTCTCTGTCTGCAGCTGAATGGTCAGGTCAGGTTTAAGGCTGAGGGACCAAGACAGGACAGGACTGATCTGTTTATGCAAAAATAAAGATACAACGGAGTAAAAACAGACGGTTGTCAGAGCTCATAAACCCACATTTGATCCAGAATAGAACAAAAACAACAAATCAGATGTTAAACTGAGACATTTTACTAGGTCATGAAATATTAGCTCATTTTAATTTAAAGGGGGTAAAACCAAAGCTCATTTAACATGGACTGAGGAAACATGGAAAACTGTTCTGTGGTCAGAGGAAACATGGAAAACTGTTCTGTGGTCAGAGGAAACATGGAAAACTGTTCTGTGGTCAGAGGAAACATGGAAAACTGTTCTGTGGTCAGAGGAAAGCACAGACGCCGTGTCCTGTGGACTAAAGAGGAGAGGGAGCATCCAGCTGGTTCTCCTGGCTCAGGTCTAAAGCCTGCATCTCTGATGGTATGGGGTTGCATTAGTGCCTATGGCGTGGGCAGCTCTAACATCTAGAAAGGAACTATCAATGCTGGAAAGTAGAGAGAGCTTTTAGAGACACATATGCTCCCATCCAGACAACGCCTCTGTCAGCAAGACCATGCTAGACCACAGACCACATCCATCACAACAGCATGGTTCACAGGAGGAGAGTCCAGGTCCTGAACTGGTCTGCCTGCAGTCCAGACCCTTCACCAATAGAAAACATTTGGAGCAAAGAAGACCCAGACAAAATCCTATGTTAGACAAGAATGGGACAACATTCCTCTCCATCAGCTGGTCTCCTTATTTCCAGATGTTTACAGACTGTTGTTAAAGAAGAGGGTATGGTAAACATGACCCTGTCCCTACTTTTTTGAGACGTGTTGCTGCCATCAAATTCCAAATGAGCTGATATTTTCCTGAAATGTTGAAATGTCTCAGTTTAACACCTGATCTGTTGTTTCTGCTCTACTGAGAATCAAATATGAGTTTATGAGGTTTGACAATCATTGACTTCTGTTTTTTTTTTTATATTTTGCACGGTGTCCCAGCTTTTTTGGAACTAGAGTTATCATCTAGTCATGGATGTGTACCACAGGTAAACTCCTGCAGCATTGTCAGGCCTCTATCCTGGAGTGATCGTGGGTAACTGGCTGATCTACAGGGCTGCTAGGGTCCACATGTAGTTTAGCTACAAATTGTCTAAATCACTATTAGTCTAAAAACAGGGACCACAACCATGAAACAGAGCCGTGCATGTTTAGATTCGTCACCTCAGGCCTTTGCTGTCAGCCAGAGTGAAATCAGAGATGGACCCTCAGAGAGAGAGCAGCAACAACAGGACGGAGGGACATGAGGTGAAGATGAAGGAAAGAAGGATGGAGAGAGAATCTCAATCTCCTCCTTCCTCAGAAAAAAAAAAATCACTTTCATGCTTCAGGTGGATGTGTGGGTCGATGGGTGTGCAGAGTCTCACAGCGGTTCCTGAACACGGAGCCTCTATAATGGGCGCCAAAGGGAGCGGCGGCGACCCTCACCTGGAGTCATCAGGCCTTTCTTCATTGATTTCTCCTCCAGAGGTGTTTACGGGGAGAAAAGAAATACAGTGACGGTCCACGGGGCAGCCAGCGCATTTATCTCCCCTAACCGACCCGCGGCCCCTCTCTCTTAACCGCTTCAGCGCCGCGCGGCTCATCAGGGCCGTCAGACAGGTGGCAGCAGAGTCCCTGAGAGCTGGGAGTTATGGAGAGAGTTAATGATCCGTCAGCTGAGGGTGGGAGGAGGGTCGATGAAGAGTGAGCCGCCTGGAGGCTGAGGAGAGTTTAACCCTGAGAGGACACCGTCTCATCAGCTTCATCCATATTCTCTAACTCTGGACCGCCATTTTAACACGATTTATCTGCTTTAACCTCATTAGGCAGCAGCAGTCAGAGATCTCTGCACTGATGCCGGCTGCTAATAACAGCTCTATTTATCCACAGCAGGGTGTCAAACTCAAGGCCCAGGGGCCAAATCTGGGCCTGATACAGTGAAACCCGGTCCACAAGATCACATCATATTCTCATTATAACAGGTCCTAAAATATGAGGGCTGCAGATTTCCTCCAGTTTAAAAATGTCAACCATGATAATATCAAATATCTCTGGGTCACAAAAATGTGAAACAGAACTAATATCTAAACAAAAAAGACATGTGGGTAAAGAAATTCATTTGTGTCTTCATTTTATATTTCCAATTTGGCATTGCACAATTATGACTTCACCTTTTTATTAAGACTTTTAATCTATTTATATTTTCAACGTTTTAACTCCCATTTTGACCTTTTAAACTTAAAATTTTGATGATTTAACTCTTATATTGACCTTTAAGTTTATTATTTTGACATTTTACCTCCTATTTTGACCTTTAAAATTTATTGTTTTGACATTATAACCCTTATTTTGACCTTTTTAATTTATTATTTTGACTTTTTAACTCCTATTTTGACCTTTCGAATTTGTTATTTCATTGTTTTATCTCATCTTTTGACCTTTTAGGTGCACCATTTTAAATTTTAAGTCATATTTTGGCCTTAAAAACATGATTGTGAATGTCTTTTTATATATATTTGCCTTTTAAAAGTATTAGTTTAACATTTAGTTTTGTGTTTTGACTTTTTGAACTGATGTTTGATTTTCTATCTCAGATTTTGAACCTTTTTTCTTGTTTTTTGACGTTTTAAGGTTCTCAGTTTGGCTGAATGCGGACCCTCAGGTCAGACCTTAATCCAGAATCCGGGTCCTGCTGTGATCGATACCCCTGACCTACAGCATCGTCACACAGAGCTTTCCATGCAACAGTGGAACAGTTTTAGTCTTAATAACAAATGAAAACGATTAGTTTTCTACACTTTACATGCAAAACTTTTCTGATTTAAACAGAAAAAACTCCAGAATTTAGAAAAAAATCCTGAATAAATGTTTACAGCTAAGCTTTATTTGGTGCCGAGCTCACAGAAGATGAACCACATGCATGTCTGAGGCATGTTCCTCGGTGTAATGTAGTTATGAAGACTTACCATCAGGATCTCATCCTGGTTTAGGCAGCAGACTCTGCTGAAGGTAGACCTGCCCTGTGTCTGAGGTGGAGCAGAGTGGAGCTTCCGTGGGTTACACAGGCCGACTAAAGAGGGGATGGACCCACCAGTGGAGCTGAATGATATAAATAAACATGGTTAGGCATGAATAGGCAGAGACCTCATGCAGAGAAGCAGTTGTATGCATGACGCGTGTTCAGGAACATGCAAAGGTGTGTCCATGACCATGTAAAGCCAGGTCCGGAGAATCAGCAGGTTTGGAGGTCGGCGCGTGCAGCAGATGTCTGCGGCGTCTCTCAGCGGGGGTCCAGGGACGAACATGCTACACAGAGCTGTGCTGTTGTGACTGGAGACCGGCGTGCTGTGACAGGAAGTACTGAGCAGCCAGATGGTGCTGACATAACCCTCCTGTTTTTACTGGAGCCTACGGGGGCTGCAGACTCCCCGCCTTCATGCTTCTTCTTCTGGCAGCAGCAGAGAGAACACAGAAGCTGCTAATGACTCACATCTTCAGGAGCGGGGGATGCTAACCAGAGGAACCTGGAATCCATGAGACCCTCTGATGGTCTGGAGGCGGACTAGGACTACCTGCTCCTCATTCTTGTTTCTGTTAATCAGGAATATTACTGACCTCTAAACCTGCTTATGTTTGAAGATTTGATCATTTCTGAGGTACTAATGTCCTCCATTTATGAAAATCAAAGACAGAAAAGTGAAATCATGTTTGAAATAACAAGAAAATATTTTCATCACATGTTTAAAATTCCTTTAAAATTCTAAGGAATAAAAAAAAAACAACCAGAATATTTAAACTTCGAATCAGCTTCTTAGCACTTATTTTGTCTGATGTTCAAACCTGGTGTCTCTGTTTAACTGGTGAACCTCCACTCAGCCTTCTACAACCCAGCTCCAAAAAGTTGGGTCACTGTCTAAGGTGGAAATGAAAACAGAAGTCAATGATTGTCACAGCTCATAAACCCATCACTGATTCTCAGTAGAGCAGAAACAACAGATCAGATGTTAAACTGAGACATTTTAACATTTCATGAATAATATTAGATCATTTTGAATTTGATGGCAGCAACACATCTCAAAAAAGTAGGGACAGGGTCATGTTTACCAGTGTGGAGCATCTCCTCTTCTTTAACAGTCTGAAGGAGGAGCCCAGATGATGGGAGAGGAATGTTGTCCCATTCTTGTCTGATGTAGGATTTTATCTGGGTCTTCTTTGCTCCAAATGTTTTCTATTGGTGAAAGGTCTGGACTGCAGGCAACCACTTCAGGACCCGGACTCTCCTCCTGTGAAGCCATGCTGTTGTGATGGATGTGGTCTGTGGTCTAGCATGGTCTTGCTGACAGAGATGTTGGCTGGATGGGAGCATATGTGTCTCTAAAAGCTCTCTCTACTGTCCAGCATTGATAGATCCTTTCCAGATGTTAGAGCTGCCCACGCCATAGGCACTAATGCAACCCCATACCATCAGAGATGCAGGCTTTAGACCTGAGCCAGGAGAACCAGCTGGATGCTCCCTCTGCTCTTTAGTCCACAGGACACGGCGTCTGTGGTTTCCTCTGACCACAGAACAGTTTTCCATGTTTCCTCTGACCACAGAACAGTTTTCCATGTTTCCTCTGACCGCAGAACAGTGTTTCTGGATCCTGGTCACATATGGCTTCTTCTCTCCATGATCCAGCTTTAACTGTCATTGGTGGATGGCACGGCCAACTGTGTCGACAGACGATGATTTCTGGAATGTTCCTGAGCCCATGCAGTGATTTCACTACAGAATCATGTCTGTTTTTAATGCAGTGGCCCCTGAGGGCCCCTGAGGGCCCCTTCAGCCTTGTCCCTTGCTCTCAGAGATTTCTCCAGATTCTCTGAATCTGTTGATGATATTATGGGCTGGAGATGGAGGGAGATTCAAAGTCTGAGCTGTTTTATGTTGAGGAACATTTTTCTGAAATTGTTCCATGATTTTAAGACTCAGTTTTTCTCAGATTGGTGAACCTCTGCCCATCTTTACTTCTGAGAGACTCTGCCTCTCTAAAATGCTCCTTTTATACCTAGTCATGTGACTGACCTGTTGATAATTAACCTCATTGGTGTTAAAATGCTCCTCCAGCTGGTCTTCATTAGTAACACTTACTTTTCCAGCCTTTTGTTGCCCTGTCCCTACTTTTTTGAGATGTGCTGCTGTCATCAAATTCATAATGAGCTCATATTTATCATGAAATGTTAAAATGTCTCAGTTTAACATCTGATCTGTTGTTTCTGTTCTACTGTGAATCAAATCTGGGATTAGAAGATTTGACAATCACTGACTTCTGCTTTTGTTTTGGGTTTTTTTGTTTTTTTGGTATGTTTTTGTTTTTGTTTTGTTTTGTTTTGTTTTGTTTTTTTCATTTTACACAGCGACCCAGCTTTTTTTGGCATTGTAGCTGGCTTCATGATTTTAAGGTTTTTCCAGCATATAAAAATAAATTTCTCCTGTTAGTAATAATGTTTCTAAGCGTTCATTTTTAAATGGTGCACCAGAGGAGAGGATCAGATCCAGTCTGCCGTCCCTGTCTCACCTCTTCATCACTGATCAATACGACTGTAGAGGACTCAGACGTCAGCTTCACTCAGCTGATCAATAATTTTCATTAATAAAAAGTTTGAAGTTGATGTGGAACCATGAAAAAGTCTGGGACTGTTGCATCCGTGCAGAGAAGAGTGTTGACGTGCACACGATGTTTACTGTGATGTTGGTTCTGATCTCCACATCCTTCATGATCTTTATTTCAGCCTGTGATGGGTTTCTTCTCCCTGATTTCCTCTTACAGACGGAGGAAAGTTAAAAATAGAATTAACGGACGGCCTCAGCTCGTCGTTTTCTGCAGCCGATCGATGAGCTGCCTCAGAGGTGATCCAACAAAGAGATCCTACGTCTGCAGAACCAGCCGAACACACATATCTGCACCGTCAGACCTCTCTCTCCACCTACAGCAGCCCAGCAGGAGTGTTACACACACTCCACTCTGATCAGGCTCACCTCCTTTATTTACAGTAGCTGGGCTTCAGTGAAATATGTGGACTACATTTATGCTGATTCAGCATTTAACAGACGCCAGCTGTGAGGAGGAGTCCACTCTTTAAGGATTGTAGAGATGGTATCTTCCTCTGAGGGAGAGGATGGAGACCGATGGTATCTTCCTGCAGAGATTTCATTCAGAGGCTGAACCTGGACCAGGACCAGGACCAGCTCTAACCTGCTGAGACCTGAATGTGGTTTTTTATTAGTTTCAATTATTTATTTAGGATTTGTGGGACCTGATCATTAAAACACAAAACTAAATCATTTTTTTCTCTACTAATAGGAAGTCAAAGAATATGTTTTTAAAATGCAAAACCTGTCAGAGTCATTTTTCTGATGATGGACCACAAGAACATATTTAGGCAAACTAAGGGCACGTTCACATTAGGCCCAGTTGTTTCGAATCGTGTCGCACCCCCCCCCAGCTTGCTTTCACACTAGCAACATCGAACCGTGCCCAGGCGCACTTGCGTATTTACTTGGTCTGAAACAGCAGGTGGCGTATGCATGGAGCTGGTTTACAACCCCGCAAAGGAGGAGAGAGAAGAAGAAGCTACCATGGCAACCATTGGGGTCATGACCTGAGTGAAGACTGCTTTTGTTTTGACCCAGCAAAAAGTCCATCCTGCAGCCATGGATGATTAAAATCACTTTTAAGACGCCAGCAACGTCGCTCTTCTTATCTACACGTCTACTACAGCTCAGAGGGTTAAATGGGCTCACGCTGCACAGATACAGCGGTTTTTGAGGTGACAGGAGACTTTTACTGCCTTTGCTCCTCCTCTCACTGACTCCAACCTGTGTTCATCTGTAAGGTGAGTCTCAACAGACCGTTTATTGGCTGGAAAGAAGTTTAGTTTTCACGATGACGTCATAAAGCTGATACGACGCTCTGTCACGTATGCAAGCGTGGTTGCATTCACATCTCATCCAAACCGAGCCAGAGTCCACTTGAATAGCTCCCAAGACCACCTCCCCAAGTGGGCCTGGTGCCCGGGCGCGGTTCGTTTGCGTTCACACTACCAAAACGAACCGAACTTTGGGCTCAAGTGCACTCGGATCCAGGACCGGGTCCCTAATGTGAAAGCATCTTAAATTTACACTAAAAGATCTGGAGGAGCATTTCCTTTCATGACTTAAGCTTTCCAGAATATTAAAATCTAGGGCTGCACCATAACTATCGAGCCGATAACAGGAAATTATTATGTCATTCTGTTAAGTCTGAAATCATAACGGCTAGCCCTGATAACATATTTTTGTCAGCCCGTGGTGCCCGGCATATGTTTTTGTTCTCAGGAGACTACATATTCCAAAACAGCAGGTGGCGCTGCAGAACACGACCTGCTGTTGAGCACCACAGAAGAAGAGGAAGCAGCCCCTGTGCTAAAATGCTAACAACACGGTGGCGTTATTCAGTATTTACGGGGAGGATAACACGACCGTGTGTAGAATTTGCCCTGCAAAGGTTGCAAAGAGTAGAAAGAAGTCCTCAACAGATCTTAAAGGTCACTTAAGAGTCATCATCCTAACGACGTTAAAACGAAGCGAAAAAAAAATGCAGACCCCCAAATGTCTCCATTTGTTAAGCATAACAGCCTGTTATCATTTGGTTTTATGGGGGAAAACCGTCTGTCAGTTGTACACAAATGTTTAACTAAAAAAAGTGAACTATAATAACAGTTATAAAGTCAGAATAGTTCTTTGTTTTTTTTTGAAAAACATGAGTGATGTCAGTTAAAAATGAGTTCTAAATATCTTTGCTCAGTACATATTAACCCCTTCTTACCCCCAGATGTGAATAAACATCAAATAAACTTCTTTTGTTAAATCAACAATAGAAAAAAAATATATCGTTATCATCGGTTATCGGCCGTCAGGAGTAGGAAATTATCGGTTATCGATATCGGTTCAAAAAAATATTTATCATGCATCACTATTAACATGCCCCCAATTTTACAAGACATTGTCAAAAATTGAAAATTATTATTATTAATAATTTTATTCAACAAATAAAAAAACATGAAATATTTACCAAATGTGTAGGCAAACTTTTAGAAAAAGTCTAAAGATTGAAATACAAATTTTATCAAAAACTCCATGAAAATTCCCCAAAAATTGCAAAACATTTGCAAAAAGTTTGAAAAAAAATTCTCTGAAATTTCCATGAAATTTCTAGAAAAAGAACAAAAAATACCCCCCCCCTCAAATTTTTAATCACATTCCCAAATATCTATAAATTAATCTTCCAATTTCCCATGAAAACCTAAAACTTTAGAGCAAATCACAGAAATACTTTTAAATCAAATACTGAAAAATGTACACACATATACGCCAACATTTTCATGAACATTCCAGGTCATTTTAAAGCAGTTTTCCCAGCATTCCAAGCAAATTATTTAAACTTCAATGGAATTTCTGTACAATGATCGAAACATTTTAACAGCAGAATTCATGACTGCATGTAAGAAAGCCAAACTGTGATGTCCTGGTATGTGCATGAGGTTAAATCTCCTCAGAGACCCCTGAACCAGAACGGACTGGGCATACAGGTTCTTGGTAGACCTGCAGACCTTCTGAGACCACTGTGTGTCAGACATCAACCCTGAGGTTTCAGGGTTTCTCTGACTGCAGGGCTCTCTCTAAATAACGCTGCCTCTTGGTCAAACGTGGCCACAGCCACTGACAGTCAGGCACCTGCACGAGAAACTGACCAATCAGAGATTAGCCTCACATGATTCAGACCAGACCAATCAATCTAGAGATGTTAAAACACCCGGAGGGACAAAAACAGGACCAGCTGTGGAGGACCGGGTCTATCTGGATCTTCCTTCTGTGGTGGGCTCCTGTTTTATCTGCGAATCTGAAAGCTCAGAGTCCTCTATCCCTTTATGGAGGCGTGGAGATAAAGACCACAGCCCTACCTTAGAGCTGCTGAGTCTCTGATGAACCTCATTCATCTTATATCAAAGTTTTAGATTCGTTAGAATGAATCTCTTTATTTATCAGTCCTGAACCTCAGTCCTCTTTTAATGGTCCACACGGTCAGGGGTTTTTCCACCATCTGACCCCCTTTAAAAGTCCGAGTGGCTCTGAGGTCAAGATCTCAGAGCATTGAAGCACCTGCTAAATGAAACTCTGGGGTCAGACACGGAGGGATGTGTGATTCAGAGAGGGAATAGAGAGTTCCACTTGTCAAGGTTAGAGGGAATAAAAGTGTGAGCGTGTTTCTGCGCTGAATGAAACAGGACGGAGCAATTATCTGGAGCCGTACATCAAAGGTAAGGTCAGCATGAAAGATGAATCAGCCGGCTGCTCGTACGCCCACACATCACCTCCTTACTGCTGAACACCACTTTTGTCTTCTCTGAACATCACGTCTGCTCCACAGTTTAATCTCAGTTTGATTTTTCCTCTTCTGAGCGTCTCTGACTGTTCACGTTTGATGTGATCAGCTGACTCAGAAATGGGACCGGAAAAAAACCTGAGGACGAGACAGAGGAGGAGTTAGTGAAGTTTAACAACATCAAAGTAGACCAGAATCCCACCATGACCATGTTCCTCTGTCTTCAGACCAAGGATGAGGGGCTTTAATGCAGACCAGAGTCCCACTGTGACCATGTTCCTCTGTCTTCAGACCAAGGATGAGGGGCTTTAATGTAGACCAGAGTCCCACTGTGACCATGTTCCTCTGTCTTCAGACCAAGGATGAGGGGCTTTAATGCAGACCAGAGTCCCACTGCAGCCAAGCTCCTCTGACCTCAGACCAAGAATGAGGGGCTTAAATGTAAAACAGAGTCCCCCCGTGGCCTCTGTCGACAGACCAAGGATGAGGGGCTCTAATGCAGACCAGAGTCCCATCCTGGATTCTGATGTTAGAGAGGAGACTGAGAACCTGATGGTCCCTCTGACTGAGCTCCAGAGATCCTGGAGGAGATGGGACAGAGTTCTACAGGGACAACCATCACTGCAGCCCTCCACTGATCTGGACTTTATAGAGAAGAGGAGAGATGAAGACTCTCCTCAGAGGGAAACAGGAAAGGCTGCTTAATTTCCAATTCAAAAAAGTAAACTGCTATATTGCTAAATTGCTGAAATAAAAATTTTAATCATATTCTGATTTATTGAGAACTTCAGTTTTCAGTGTTTGCACTGACAGGATTTCATATCTTTGGCTCAAAGGTCAAGCTCAGTGGGCCTCATGTTCCTCCCTTGTTTGGGATCAAGAACATTTTTAAAGGATTTTCTCTAGACTTTGCATACGGTGTCCTCTCTGACTGAAGGATGTTCATCTCATGGTTAACGACTTCTACTAATCTATCCTGCTCTAAAACTGGACCTTCTGCTGCCCTGCCCGTGTCCCTCCATCCTCCAGCTCCTGGAAAACTAGATTATTCTGGGACTACACTGACCTGGTGGCTCAGAAACACCTCACTTTCTATTAGAATTTACCAGAATTTTGATCAGTGTTTGAGTTCATTTGTTCGTGTGTGTGTGTGTGTGTGTGCGTGTGTGTGGCGGGGGTGTACAGACATGGAGACTGATGACTGAAACTCTCTGACCTGTCCCGTCATGAATCACAGACTCAGCCTTGGTCTTGGCACCGTCATGATTGCATTGTGTTTGTCTGTGTGTTGGTGTGTGGGGGTGTGTGTGGGCGTGTGTGCGTGTACAGTCTCTCACAGTCTCAGTGTGCTGGTCTTAGTGTGTTTCTGTCTAAGGAAATAAAGGGTTAAAAGGGGGAATTTCGGGGTCAGGGGGTGGTCGGGGTCTCTGCATGGTCAGCAGGAAGTGAGAACAGATCTGCAGCATCACCACAGTAAAAGCGCGGTCTCAGACTAACTGTAGACACGGACTGAGAATGAGCTTCTAAAACCTCACAGCTACAAAATTCCTACTCAAAGTCAGCAGACACACCCCAATAAACATAACTGGTATTCTTCTCCAGACCAGAACAGACCAGTAAGAAACCATCAGCCTCCTCCATCTCTCTGACGTTGTTAGAACACAGACGAACCAACGATCTTCCTCTCAGGTCGACCATCCTCCTCACTAGCTCCACCCTCTTTTCCAAAGACTGCCAACTTTGACCTATTTGGCTAGAAAAGGGGAGAAAAAGCCCCCAACATCCCTGGCTTCACCAACATTCCATCCTTGCCTTTGAAAGATGATGTCATCATTATAGAACAGGGCCGTCCCACCTTTTTCTAACGAGGCCTGGGCCACGTTGATCTAGCTCACTTTTTCAGAGTTCCTTTAAGACCCTCACACATTTGTCCCTAAGGACGAAAAAATGTCTGCTTCCCTGCTGTAAAAATATAAATATTTATTTTTCCTCTTTAAAGCAGTCAGTCTTTTAGAACAACTTAGCCTGAAATACAAATATCAAATATATTTTGGAGATTTTAACCCTTTAGAGGCCGGTATGTTTGCACACCTCTACTGTTAATACAGAACAAAATCACAAAAAATCAAATAAAATACTCTCACACACCCACACACCCACACACACACACACACAAACACACACCCACACACCATTATCCAACATCTACACACACTTATGTCAGTAGCACGCTTTGAGGCATGCTTTGAATAGGAAAAAGGAGCGCCATCTGGTGGACAAATATAAAAATTAAGATCTGAAAGCTAGTAGTCCAAAATGAAATCTGAACATAAAGGAATGCATCTGTTTATGCTCAGATAAATGTGGGACCAAAAATGTCCTTTTCAGTGGTTTTCAATGGGAAATTTTTGGTGCTTAGGAACAAATGTGTCGGTTTTCATTTTGGGCTAATTTAAGGAGTTTTTTTGTAAATCGGTAAATTCGAAAATTCATGGATAACAATAATAATTCTATTTTAGCATTAAAAATATCATTTTGGTTAAAGAGCTTCTACATATTGGTGTATTAACCATTGCAGAAACATCAAAATGATGTTGGTAATCACCAGTGCTGTTAATTTAGGGCAGCTGTGACAGAAACCTGACTTTGGTTAGGGTTAGGGGCGTCTTATACATTTGTTAAGCTCTGTATATGAACTTTGATGGTTTAATCTCAGAAAATCTCAGACATTTCATCAAACATGAACAGCAACCAAGAAATAAAAGTATGCTGGTAAACACTCTGAGTCTGGGTTTTTTGTTGTTTTAGGGTTTTGGGGCCTTATTGTCACGATCACCGCCTGTTATTTATTTTTTTTCTGTTTATTTTGCACATTTTTTGTCCTGTTTCATGTTGCATGTTCTCTTTTCTGTCTGTTTAGATTCACGTCCCTGTCTGCTCCGCCCCGCCTCCCTGCGCTCTCTCCTGTGTCTCACACCTGCTTCCACTCACCTGATTGCACCGCGCTGCATTCTCTCCCTTACCACTCATTAGTTGTAGTATTTAGCTCACTCTCACTCTCACCACAGCGTTAGTTCGTTGTCCGCTGTCACAGTAGCACGTTCCAGCTCTCTTCTACGCCTGTTTATGATCTCGACCTCGTTTTGCCTTCTGACCCGTCTCCTAGCCTTTTGGACCTCGGTACCTTTGCCTGTGAGTGACAGCTTAACTGTGATTGACCTAGGACTGAATAAAAACCCTGATTTTTGCTTCACGGACAATCTGTCTCTGCCTGAGTCTCTGCATTTGGGTCCTCTCGTTCTGTGTTTGCCTAGTTCTGACACTTCTATTCTGAACTGAGCTTGGTTAGATCAGTCTGCAGACATTCAGGGAGATATCAGAGTTAAAATGGTGTTCTACTTGTATTTTAGACCCTGAGATGTTTCGGCCAGTTCCGTTCTGTAGATGATCCTAACAGGAGTGTTTTCATATGTCAGTTATGAGTGTGTTGCATTCAACAGCAGAGATTCTCATCCATGAAGCGTCTGTGTGTCCGTCTGTAAGCCCTCAGGGCGAGGCGTACGTGCCGAGCTCTCATCCATGGTCCTGCTTGTTCTGATCGATCAGGTTGATGGACAGACTGACCGCCCGTCTGCGGGTCGATAGTGGCCCGCTGAGGGAGCTGCTGCTGCTCTTCACCATCTGATGAAAATGAAGTCTGCAGCGTTTTGTTCTTCAGAGAAAACACCGAGGGGAATTCACAGAAACAACCAGCAGACCCCATCGATTCACATCTGGATCTCATTACACAAACCTCCCCGTCTCTGGTGGTGGTGGGGGGGGGGTATGCATCAAAACAACACACCTTATACATCGTCCAGGTACCTACTGCTGATGTTTCACTGCTTTCTCTCCTGTCTCTGGTTTGCTGAAAGGGTTCATGATCATGCTGATTCTAAATAATCAATGACAGAGATGCAGAAACGTGCAGCCAGGACCTTTAACCTTTGTAGTATCTGGTCTTATATTTTTAGTATCACTGCCCCTCCATCTTTGTTTCTGTGTTCTCCGTCCACCTGTTGTTAAATGTTTTGCTCTCTAAAGCAGCCGCATCATTTCCTGTTGAATCCCAGCCTCCACCCAGAGAGAGAATCACTTTAAAAGCTCTCCTTTCTTCAGCTTTACCTCTCTGCTGTCATTACGTCGCTCCCTCCTGAAAGCACCCATCAGTCTAAGCTGCAGCGCTATCATTTCCCTCCTCAGACGCTAAAGAAGCTTCCTGTCAATGAACAATCATGAACATGTTCCAGAAGCTTCTATTTACTGTCTGAACAGGGTGACAGCTCAGCTCTGCAGCAGGGCTATTATTGCAGATAATGAAGTGGATCCTGTTTATAAAGCAGCGAGAAGCAAAGAGTCTTCTAGAATCAGTCAGATCTGTGGATGAAGAAGAGAGCAGAGCAGAGAGGGCTGATGAGAATCACTACAGTTATTTTATTAGTGACAGGACTCAGGTCTGTGGGCTTTAGTGTGAGCTATCATGGCTGTTTCCTTTCTAATGTTCCACTAAAACAACAGAATAAAACAAATGAAGCCCTCTGGTCTGGTTTCATATCAGTGAGGTGGGACGATCAGAGTCATACTTTAAGATTCTCCTCCTCTAAAGACCAGGTTGGGACGTGTCCCACATAGGGATGGGGATCATTAATTCTTATCCATATTGACACCCTTATCAATACTCCTTATTGAGCCAAGTCCTTATCAACCCCACTATTGATACTTTTCTATAGTTTGATTGACAAAATAAGGTCAAATATTTAAACTAAAGTGTTCTTTGCTGAGTGCTGGAGTTAGAAAGTTATGATTCAGTCTGTCACATCTATTCTATATCCTCACATATAAACACATTCTTCATACTCAGAACTAAACTTAAAACAAAAAGTAGGGTAATCTGTGTTTGGTAGATCATTTCTTTGTTGTAACAATGCTCCTTGGTAATAAATCTTATACTGTTGGAAAGCCTGTTTATTACTCTTTAAATGATGCCACATTTGTAAGGATCATGCATTTGTGGGATGAGCAGCAGAGCTGAGTATGTGGGTTGCACCCATGAAAAATGTGCCAAATCTTCTCTGCCAATGCCAAACAGCTGATTCTGCTGTTGACTCTTGTTGGGTGTTTGATGGATTGGATGATTGAAGTTTGAAGAAACAAGACATATAAACAACTTAACAATTTATTCATCAAAAAAACAGGAGCTTCAGTAGCATGTGGAAGAACCATACACAGCCACAACCGCCTGGCTCCTCCTCCTCATGCTGGTCACCAGCCTGGCTCCTCCTCCTCCTCATGCTGGTCACCAGCCTGGCTCCTCCTCCTCATGCTGGTCACCAGCCTGGCTCCTCCTCCTCATGCTGGTCACCAGCCTGGCTCCTCCTCCTCCTCATGCTGGTCACCAGCCTGGCTCCTCCTCCTCCTCATGCTGGTCACCAGCCTGGCTCCTCCTCCTCATGCTGGTCACCAGCCTGGCTCCTCCTCCTCCTCATGCTGGTCACCAGCCTGGCTCCTCCTCCTCATGCTGGTCACCAGCCTGGCTCCTCCTCCTCCTCATGCTGGTCACCAGCCTGGCTCCTCCTCCTCATGCTGGTCACCAGCCTGGCTCCTCCTCCTCATGCTGGCCGACAGCATGGCTCCTCCTCCTCATGCTGGTCACCAGCCTGGCTCCTCCTCCTCATGCTGGTCACCAGCCTGGTCACACTGCTGTGGGATGGCATCCCATTCTTCAACCAGCATTTGTCGCAAGTCAGCCAACGTGGTTGTGTTGGTCACTCTGGCACTGACAGCACGCTGTCAGTGTTCAGTGGGGTTAAAGGTCAGGACTGCTGGCAGGACATTCCATCCTCTCTACTCCCAAATTCTGGAGGTAGTCTCTGATAAACCCCGCTCTGTGGGGGTGAGTGTTGTCATCTTGGAGGATAGAGTTCTGGCTGACAGGGTGAGAAAACAGTATTCTTGGGGTGTTGTCTTCTAGGGACGCCCACTTCACGTCCTGTCTCTGACATTCCCCGTTAGATGGAACTTGGCCTTTAGTTTGGAGATGGTACTAGGGTTCGCTCTAAACAATGGCACAGCTTGGTTTTGCAGAATACCAGCTTGAAGTTACCCAACTGACGGGCCCTATCCAGATCAGTCAAACATGGCATGCTGATTCTTGAAGCAGACATCTACTGACCACTGTGGCCCCGCCCATGCTCACAGGTGCTGCCAATCAGGCACCTGATTGGAGCACCTGGGGGTACCAGAAGCTCAAAACAAGAGTGAATAGCAACAGCAGAATCAGCTGTTTGGTATTAGCAGAGAAGATTTGGCACATTTTTCATGGGTGCAACCCACATACTCAACTCTGCTGCTCATCCCACAAATGCATGATCCTTACAAATGTGGCATCATTTAAAAGAGTAATAAACAGGCTTTCTAACAGTATACGATTTATTACCAAGAAGCATTGTTACAACAAAGAAATGATCTAATCATTTTTCTTCTTTCATGTGCATCACTATCAGACAGAAATAAACTCAGGGCCAGATTCACTAGAGGCAGAGGCGGACTGGCCATCTGTGTGTTCTGGAGAATCACAGAACGGCCGGTACGCCAGGACGGCCACCGGCCGCCATGCAGTCATCACTTGTTTTTTTCCCCTGCTAATCCACCGTTTTATACTCCGGTCCAGTAGGTGGCAGCAATGCAAGTTGGATGCCAGCTGCCTGTGCTCGGCAATTATTGAAGAAAAAGACAAAGGAGCAGAAGAAGAAGTAATAGTGGCAGCAAAGACGATAATTGAGTAGTGGAAGTGGATCTTTGGTAGTGGAAGTGGCAACAATATGGATAACCGAGGTAAAAAAAAAAAAAAAAAAAACCCAAAGAAAAGGTGGGGCTGAGACGGCGAGGAAAAAAATGCAACATTTATAGAGTGAAGCCGCTAAATGTTGCAAATTAACTGAAATGTTCAGCAGCAGCAGCACAAGTTCATGTTGATATTAGCAGCATCGAAGAAGTGAGCGTTGAGGCCAGGACTCAGGGAGCCGTACAGCTGTGCAGCCTCAGCATGGTCCAATCACCTGTGATGATGAGGGACGGAGAGATGAGCTGGTGGAAGGTCCACAGACGGATTCAGATTCAGGGTCAGTAAGTATGGAACATGAGAAAGGGAGAAAGAGAGTTACTTGCTAGGGCTGATGTTAGCAGATGTTATTCAGGTTTCTACATTTTTGTCTATACTAAGTTTGTGTAGCTCAGTACAATGCAAAAAATGAAATGAAATAATGATTACTGTAGTTGAAAAGCTCCACTTTAAACATTTTAGCTGTAAAATGACACATGCAGCAGTAATATTAAGAAATATAAAAAATAGTGCAAAACTGGTAGGGACTGCTGGGCTTTTACTTTTTAACTTTTGGCAACTTTCCAGTTTTCTGATAATACGATCTTTGAAGACTTTGAATACAAAAGTTGCATTGTATCATTAAAATGTGGTATTAATACGTGTGCAGTAAGATTGATTACTGCACAAATTAATTAAGATTATTAATAAAGTAATTTTAAGATTGCATGGAATAGATGATATAGTATGCTGTTATAATCAACTGGATACATAAAACCTGTTTTTTTTAAATCCATTTCATCATTATGTATCAAATAGGAGAAAGATGAAATGAGAATGAATCGTAGAATGAAATCGTCTTTAACTGATTTAAACAACTTCAGGGTTGTGTGCCAGGCGTTGATGAGTTTCCACGCACTGATTATTGTGGGCCAGGCTGAGTTAAAGTCCAGGGCTGTTTTTAGTCCCAGTCCGTCCCCGACTAGAGAATAGCGCTGAGCAAATGTAAAAAGAAAGATAGCATCTGATCCACGGCGCACACATGACTAGGTAATCCACGCTAACTGCACCCAGTATGCACGTCATTTTCTAAGCTGAGCAAACAGCCCTGTCCAATCTGCACTCATGTACATGAGGAACTGTACTTTCTATACTTTCTGTAAAAGGTTTTTTGACGGTGTGGTGTCGTTAGCGCTACGCTCAACCCCCAGCCTGGAGGACCAGGATGGCTCTTTGTCAGTCCTCTACCCGGAGGAACAGCTCTGAGTCACAGAGGAACACAAACCCCCCCCAACGGCGCCAACGTGTCGAACTGCTGAGGGATGAAGAATTACTCATGAATTTGACAAAAAATTGTTTCCCTCATGCAAAAAAGGCCTCATTAACAAAAACAACTAACCACAGCCAACAGCAAAAGTGTTGCAATTTAATGTGCAAATTTTTCCAGTGCAAAAAAATGAGCTTGTAGTCGGAAATCTTGGGCAAATTCTGGTTCTTAGTGCGATAATCCCAGGTAGATCTGCCCCTCAGTGGGCAAAGGCCTTTAGTGAGATAAATAATCCCCAGCACCAACGATAGTTTTCACCTGGGCCATTATTATCACACCTGTTCTCATTCATTACAGTCAGCTCCGATTTAAAGAGCTGTGTTACCTTTTGAACTGCAGCGTCCTCTCTGTGCACCGGCTAATTTTAGAAAAGGAGACAAAAGTGATGACACTAATGTGATGCTTTAACACTGCTGACACGTCTGTTCAGGCTGCAGACAAAAATGCCGAGGTGTCACCATGAAGTCATTAATGTGACAATCTGCCTGTCTGCGAACGCACTCAGACCTGCTAATCATCCACGAAACAGTGAGAGAGGAGGATTTACACAAATACTCATGTCCTTCTCTCCAGGAAAACAAAGAGGGAATAAACAAAAGACGTTCAATTTAACCTGCAAGGAGATGTGGATTTTTACTGACTCTGCTAAACCTGCAGGATGGCACTGATTTCTTTAACAACACTGATCAAATGATCATTTAAATACCAGGAGGATGACTTACTTTTGAATATTTCACTTTGACACATCAGCTTCAACCTGCCAAAGCCTGCTGTTCCTCTTTTGTCCACTAGAGGCAGTCTCCTTATCTGTCTGATGTTCCCACTACCCACACAGCTGTCACAGTCAGCAGGCAACCGCACACACTGAGGGAGTTCTCTTACTCATATAAGCTATGATAGCTCCAACCATGAAAAGCAGATGGGTAGGCTGGTAAATCCAGGAGAAGAACATTTTAGCATTTGCTAACACATCTGAAGGAGGGTTGGCATCCTTTGCTTCTAGAGCTTTGGGGTTTAAACTACAGACGCCTGCAGATGAAGGAGGGAGTTCTCCTGATGCTGCAGCTGTTAGAAAAGCTGGAATGAGACTCCTCCTCAGGAGGACTCTCACATTCCTGCGATGTTGAGGGAGCTTGCTTGGCTTTGGACTGCTGTCGCTGCCTTCTCTGAGGTGAGGCGCCCTGGCACTGACAAAAGTAAAACATTGGTTGAACTTTAAAAAAAAAAAAAAATGAAGTAACCAATCACATGAAACATTTTGAATTGAATCAATCACATTTTTTTAAATTAGGTAAATGTAAATTTTTTAAGTTCATAGAAAGTATGTTTAAAGGTTTAGCAAACCGAATTATTTTAGATTGTCTAAACTAAAATAAAAATTTCCCTTAATCAACCGGTATCAATATTCCACTCATTTGAACTTAAATGTTTAAGTTCATACAACTATTCTATAAAGGTTGTAGAAATGTGATTTTTTTTAGGTTGTTTCAATTAAGAAATCATAGTTTGTTTTTTTTATGTAAAGAAAATTAAATTTTCTAAAAATGCTTTAAGTAGAGAATACAGCACTCAATCTTTTATCCATCCATCCATTTTCTATACCACTTACCCCACTGGGGGTTGCAGGTGGTGGGGGGGGGCTTTAGCCTATCCCAGCCAATTTAGAGTCACCATTCAACCTAATGAGCATTTTTTTGGAGGTCAGACGAGGCCGGAGTACCCGAAGAGAACCCACGCATGCACGGGGGGAACATGCTAACGCCGCACAGAAAGGCCCAGACCAGGAAGCGAACCAGCAACCTTCTTGCTGTGAGGCAACAGCGCTGACCCCTGTGCCGCCACGCCTCCAACAAGTCTTGAAAGTCAACTCAACGCTTTTTTCCTGAAAACTCCTGCTACTGGAAGAAACACTAAACTTTTGCCTGAGAAATCGCTTACTCACTGAAACCGATACTGAACCGAATGACGGCAAATCATGGATTGGCGCTTTTATTGATCTGCCTCAGCCGGGAAGAGGCTAAAGAATGCCGCGAGGTCTCCCCCGTGCGTCGGAGAAATAAGGCAGCCTCTCGCCGGCTGGATGCATACAGCGACAAGCAGGAGAGGACGTGGGCGTATAGGGGGTCCCGTGGACTCCAGTTCCAAAGTGTGAATGACAGTGACTGGAAGCATTGTTATTTATTTTACAATAAAATAACATTTATAATAGAATTTTCAGATGTCTTTTATGTGATTGAAGGCAAAATTATAACTTTGGTGATAAGTTTGGTGCTACACACACTCCAGGATTGGATTTTTGTATGTCTAAAACTCTGTTTCAGTGAAATATTTCACAGATCCAGTGCTATGCTATGTGATGTCTGACACTTGTATGCTGTTAGGACGCGATGTAGTAAAACTAAGACGTCAGCGGCCGTACATCAGCCGTAGGATTCACTATCTCCAGCCTGTGGAAAATCAGAGATATCAAACTAAGATCTGCCAGGTTGTTTTGGTACTCTGAGAGTCAGAGTTCTTCCTCCTCTGCCTTCAGCAACACACACAGCCTGCCTCACATTCACACACAGCCAGCCTCACACTCACACACAGCCAGCCTCACACTCACACACAGCCAGCCTCACACTCACACACAGTCAGCCTCACACTCACACAGCCAGCCTCACACTCACACACAGCCAGCCTCACATTCACACACAGCCAGCCTCACACTCACACACAGTCAGCCTCACACTCACACAGCCAGCCTCACACTCACACACAGCCAGCCTCACACTCACACACAGCCTGCCTCACACTCACACAGTCAGCCTCACACTCACACACAGTCAGCCTCACACTCACACACAGCCTGCCTCACACTCACACACAGCCAGCCTCACATTCACACACAGCCAGCCTCACACTCACACAGTCAGCCTCACACTCACACACAGCCAGCCTCACACTCACACACAGCCTGCCTCACACTCACACAGTCAGCCTCACATTCACACACAGCCAGCCTCACACTCACACAGTCAGCCTCACACTCACACACAGCCAGCCTCACACTCACACACAGTCAGCCTCACACTCACACACAGCCACTGGAGGATGATTAGACAACTGAGCTCTGATTGGACGCTGAGCTCTGATTGGACGCTGAGCTCTGATTTGCTGCTGCAGAGTTTAACAAACCAAGGTCACGCCTGCAGCCAGTCCGGCATGTGTGTGTCTGTGTGTGTGTGTGAGTGTGTGTGGTTGTTTCTGCTACCTCATTACTCCTCTGGCCTTGGTGAACATAATCAGAATTCAGAGCTGAAAATGAATCACAAACTCCGTGTGCACACAAACACCCGTACAGTCAGAGTGAGCTCTTCATGTCAGGATGAAATGAGCTGTCAGCGTGTCTTTTTAAAATGTTCAGCAGAGGAAGAAACACAATCACACACAGCACGGACACGCTCAGGGAGAGTTCACCCGGCGACAGTCATCAGACGCTTGTTGATTGGACGGCTCATTCAAACTTAAAAACAGAGAGTACAGTGAGGGAGGGTCACCAATAAATCATTCAGAATAAAAGAGGAGGCTCTGCCTCAGTGAAGACCAACACTGCCCCCTGCTGTCAGATACAAGAACTGCACCAACTCAGATATTACAGCAGAGGATAAATACACTATATGGACAAAAGTATTCAGCCACCTGACCTTCCACCAACAGGGGCGTCTGATTCAGATCCATGTCCTTTAATATGGACCTGGCAGCTCTAACAGCCTCCTCTCTTCTCTGAAGGCTTTCTACAACATTCTGGAGTGTTTCTGTGCATGGACAAAACTTTGATTTCAGAGGTGAGTACGGGGGGTATGGTCAATAGGCCTCATTTACATATTTACAAATTATACCTAATTTTTGAGTAAAAATAAGCTATAATAAGCTATAGTAAGATATAAAAATAAGATTATTATCACTCTAACATTTGTCACAATGCTCAATCTCATTACTAACATATCTTTATTCTTTCAACCTCACCTGTGAGCCTCCAGTCTCTCCTCCTCTACCTCCTCTAGTCTCTCCTCCTCTACCTCCTCCAGTCTCTCCTCCTCTACCTCCTCCAGTCTCTCCTCCTCTACCTCCTCCAGTCTCTCCTCCTCTACCTCCTCCAGTCTCTCCTCCTCCATCTCCTCCAGTCTCTCCTCCTCCATCTCCTCCAGTCTCTCCTCCTCTACCTCCTCCTGTATCTCCTCCTCTACCTCCTCCAGCCTCTACCTCCTCCATCTCCTCCAGTCTCTCCTCCTCTACCTCCTCCTGTATCTCCTCCTCTACCTCCTCCAGTCTCTCCTCCTCTACCTCCTCCTGTCTCTCCTCCTCTACCTCCTCCTGTATCTCCTCCTCTACCTCCTCCAGCCTCTACCTCCTCCATCTCCTCCAGCCTCTCCTCCTCCATCTCCTCCAGCCTCTCCTCCTCCATCTCCTCCAGTCTCTCCTCCTCTACCTCCTCCAGTCTCTCCTCCTCCATCTCCTCCAGCCTCTCCTCCTCCATCTCCTCCAGCCTCTCCTCCTCTACCTCCTCCAGTCTCTCCTCCTCCATCTCCTCCAGCCTCTCCTCCTCTACCTCCTCCTGTATCTCCTCCTCTCCTCCTCCATCTCCTCTAGTCTCTCCTCCTCCATCTCCTCCAGCCTCTCCTCCTCCATCTCCTCCAGCCTCTCCTCCTCTACCTCCTCCAGTCTCTCCTCCTCCATCTCCTCCAGCCTCTCTTGCTCTACCTCCTCCTGTATCTTCTTCTGGATTTCTATTATCTGTCACCTGACAAAAAAATATTGATGGATGACATATGAACAGTGGGACAATTTGGGATGCAACAATCATTGATTTTGATGGTATAGTCTGAAGAAAAAAACTCAGTTTCTCAATTATTATGTCTAATTTATTCACAAACAATATGGATGTATAAAATCACATTTGTAATCCAAGGTTTTATTTTATTTTTCCCACAGACTTTCATTGTTAGTGTTTTTAAACAGTTGCTGCCTTTCAAAACACAAATAATACATGAAAAAAAAATCAAAAAGTGTATCTCTTTGGCTTTAAATATATGCTTTTTTAAAATCTCTGTGTTGTTGAGGCTCTACAGTAATAATAATAATAATAATAATAATAATAATAATAATAATATTTTATTTGTCAGCTCTTTCAATAAAACTCAAAGACACTTTACAAGAATAAAACAATAAAATTGCAATACATACATTAATAATAAAGTTAAATAATAGAATATTAAAAAAAATATATAAGTAATACTATTACTACTACTACTACTAACAATAATAATAATAATAGGAGGGGAGAGAGTCTGAGTTTCTGATGGATGAGGGGAAGGAGTTTGTGGTGTAATGTGTTCCTCTGAGTAACTTACACTTTCACTTCTAAAGAAGTCTGTTATATCCAGTTTTCTTTTTTCGACATCTTGCCACCTGGCTGCGCCTAATTAGCAAACACACATGCACACGCACGCACACAGACACACATTCAATGTTAATGTCAACGAAACCTCTGATATCAAAATCCGTGTAGCTGACGTGACCCCGGCAGAACAAATGCCCAACATGTTAACACTTACAGCAGCAGATGAACGTGGACTCATGGCCAACTAGCTAAACAGCGGTGTGCTCATGTGCTATAGTCCAGGCGCTGTTTACAACTAGATGGAGTGACAGCGAGGATGGCCAATCACACGTTAGCAAGAAACGGCAAAGCCAATCTATGAGCTTGTGGGCCAGTGGGCGGTCTAAAGAGAAATAGGCTTCAGCTTGAGCAGCCGTTTTCCGCTTGGTCCTAGTGCTCAACCTGTCTCCATTTAATATAGCGTAACATTGTTTTTGGATGGTAAAAACTGCAGGGGACCAAAACTGCCTTTTAAAATTGCAGGGGACATGTCCCCCCTGTCCCCCCTGTCCCCCCCCCCAAATTACGTCCCTGTTTCTGTGGGAATGTGTGTCCATTCATCCTGTAGAGCATTTATGAGGTCAGGCTCTGATGTTGGACCAGAAGGCCTGGCTCACAATCTCTGATCCAGTGCTCAGTTCTCAGACTCTGTGTGGAACTCATCAAACCAGGTCTTTCTAGTCCTTCTCTGGTCTCTGGGCCACAGTCCTGCTGGAATAGAAAAGGGCCTTCCCCAAACTATTGGAAGCATAGCATTGTCCAGAATGTCTTGGTCTGCTGAAGCATTGAGACTGGCCTTCTCTGGAGATAAGGGGTCTAGCCCAGACCTTGAAAAACAGCCCCAGACCATTATCCCTCCTCCACCAAACTTCACAGTCAGGCAGGTAACGTCCTCCCAGCGTCCTCCAGACCCAGACTCACCCACCTGACTTCCATCAGTCCCATAGTCTGGGTCGGGAACTACGGCTGGGTTGTGGGTTTTTTGGGGTTCCCAGATGAGTTTTAAGAATCTTGTTGCCATAGTGTTGAATGTAACATTTATGTCTGCAGTACACAAGAACACGGGATCAAGCCATGGTCATACCACTCTCCTCAGCTGCGTTTTCTTCTTCTGCTGCTCAGATAAAGGCTGAAAAGGGCTCCAAAACTTTGAGACAGTCCTGTTTGTTAACGATATTAATCCAGTGTAGAAATCCAAGGTGGAATCGGCAGAATTGAAGTTAATTAGCGAACTTCAGGAGCTGAGGATGGAAAATATGATGCGTTCAGGTAACCTCAGTAAATTAGACTGTATTCTTTATGTTGATGTGTTCAAATGTCACATAACAATGTGAAAAGTTATTTTTTGATGAGAAACTTTATTAAATACAGTGTGAATGTGTGTTTATATTTGAGGGATGTAGAATAGATGTGACAGACTGAATCAGCTTTTTGACTCAAGCTCTACTCAGCTAAGAACACTTTAGTTTAAGTATTTGTCCTGATTTTGTCTTTCCACCAGACTATAGACAGGACTGATGGTGGTGTAGATGAGGACTCAGATCAGAACTTTAATGTGCTGTACTTACAATTAAAGAATAAAAATAAAACACTTGACAATAATAATGACAGTTTGTCCATGTCTGTGTGTTCCTGTAAAGCGTCCTTAGGTTTCTTGAAAGGCGCTATATAAATCCAAGATATTATTATTATTATCATTAACAACCTTAAGAAATCTGAAAACAGAAAAATATACTTGAACTATTACCAAATACTGTGATTAATCATGATTAATCACAGCAAAGTGATGTGATTAACTTGATTGATTTTTTAAATCCAGTACCAGCACTAATATTTACTAATAATGGCTGACAGGTAGATTTCTGTAAAAATCAGATGAACAAAAATTTGCAGCAAATTCTAGAAATAGAACCAAAAATGGCTGACGGTAGATCCTGAAGCATGTGTTTGAGTCTACACTATTTTTGAGTTTCTTTTTTGACGAGAAGATTTTGTCTTTTTTCATGACTAAACTGAGATGATGGTGGAACTGGAAATCCTACTGACAGTCAAGATATTGATTCCTCAATCCCTAACATCCAGATCAATGAAAACAGAGGGATTTCAGCAGCCATTAACAGCACTCCTCTGCTTCTCTCTCTGCTCCATCTCTGATCAGGCTAATCTTCCTCAAACACACACTAATGTTAAGGGTGGCAGCTTCATGCAGCTTCCTCTCGTTTTGAGTCTGAATGTGATGAGCAGAGGTATCAAAAGTATTCAAATTCATTCCTCAGGTAGAAGTACTGGGATTTAAAAAGTCTCAAGCTTTTTACTCAAGTAAAAGTATAAAAGAACTGGTTTCAAAACTACTTAGAGTATAAAAGTAAAAGTAATGTAAGGGGGAAAAAATGCCATTACGGTAGAATTCCATTCTACCATTATATTCTACCATTCCATTCCATTCTACCATTCCATTCCATTCGACCATTCCATTCCATTCTACCATTCCATTCCACCATTCCATTCCATTCTACCATTCCATTACATTCTACCATTCTATTCTACCATTCTATTCTACCATTCTTAAAAAGTCTCAAGCTTTTTACTCAAGTAAAAGTATAAAGTACTGGTTTCAAAACTACTTAGAGTATAAAAGTAAAAGTAATGTAAGGGGGAAAAAATGCCATTACGGACAAAAGCTTAGGCTGCGCCACAGGGGCCAATTCCATTCTACCATTATATTCTACCATTCCATTCCATTCTACCATTCCATTCCATTCTACCATTCCATTCCATTCTACCATTCCATTATATTCTACCATTCCATTCCATTCTACCATTCCATTACATTCTACCATTCCATTACATTCTACCATTCCATTATATTCTACCATTCCATTCCATTCTACCATTCCATTACATTCTACCATTCCATTACATTCTACCATTCCATTATATACTACCATTCCATTCCATTCTACCATTCCATTACATTCTACCATTCCATTACATTCTACCATTCCATTATATTCTACCATTATATTCTACCATTCCATTACATTCTACCATTCCATTCCATTCTACCATTCCATTACATTCTACCATTCCATTACATTCTACCATTCCATTATATTCTACCATTCCATTCCATTCTACCATTCCATTACATTCTACCATTCCATTATATACTACCATTCCATTCCATTCTACCATTCCATTACATTCTACCATTCCATTACATTCTACCATTCCATTATATTCTACCATTCCATTACATTCTACCATTCCATTACATTCTACCATTCCATTCTACCATTCCATTCCATTCTACCATTCTATTCTACCATTCCATTTTATTCTACCATTCCATTCTACCATTCCATTCCATTCTACCATTCCATTCTACCATTCTATTCTACCATTCCATTCTGCCATTCCATTCAATTCTACCATTCCATTCTACCATTCTATTCTACCATTCCATTCTGCCATTCCATTCCATTCTACCATTCCATTCCATTCTACCATTCCATTCTACCATTCTATTCTACCATTCCATTCTGCCATTCCATTCCATTCTACCATTCCATTCCATTCTACCATTCCATTCTACCATTCTATTCTACCATTCCATACTACCATTCCATTCCATTCGACCATTCCATTCTACCATTCCATTCCATTCTACCATTCTATTATACCATTCTATTCTACCATTCAATTCTACCATTCCATTCCATTCTACCATTCCATTCTACCATTCCATTCCATTCTACCATTCCATTCTACCATTCTATTCTACCATTCCATTCTACCATTCCATTCCATTCTACCATTCCATTCTACCATTCCATTCCATTCTACCATTCCATTCTACCATTCTATTCTACCATTCCATTCTACCATTCCATTCCATTCTACCATTCCATTCTACCATTCTATTCTACCATTCCATTCTACCATTCCATTCCATTCTACCATTCCATTCTACCATTCCATTCCATTCTACCATTCTATTCTACCATTCTATTCTACCATTCAATTCTACCATTCCATTCCATTCTACCATTCTATTCTACCATTCTATTCTACCATTCCATTCTGCCATTCCATTCCATTCTACCATTCCATTCCATTCTACCATTCCATTCTACCATTCCATTCTACCATTCCATTCCATTCTACCATTCCATTCTACCATTCCATTCCATTCTACCATTCTATTCTACCATTCTATTCTACCATTCTTAAAAAGTCTCAAGCTTTTTACTCAAGTAAAAGTATAAAAGTACTGATTTCAAAACTACTTAGAGTATAAAAGTAAAAGTAATGTAAGGGGGAAAAAATGCCATTTAGGACATAAGCTTAGGCTGCGCCACAGGGACCAATTCCATTCTACCATTCCATTACATTCTACCATTCCATTCCATTCTACCATTCCATTATATTCTACCATTCCATTCCATTCGACCATTCCATTCCATTCTACCATTCCATTCCATTCTACCATTCCATTCCATTCTGCCATTCCATTATATTCTACCATTCCATTACATTCGACCATTCCATTCCATTCTACTATTCCATTCCATTCTACCATTCCATTCCATTCTACCATACCATTATATTCTACCATTCCATTCCATTCGACCATTCCATTCTACCATTCCATTCCATTCTACCATTCTATTCTACCATTCTATTCTACCATTCCATTCTACCATTCCATTCCATTCTACCATTCCATTCTACCATTCCATTCCATTCTACCATTCCATTCTACCATTCTATTCTACCATTCCATTCTACCATTCCATTCCATTCTACCATTCCATTCTACCATTCTATTCTACCATTCCATTCTACCATTCCATTCCATTCTACCATTCCATTCTACCATTCCATTCCATTCTACCATTCTATTCTACCATTCTATTCTACCATTCAATTCTACCATTCCATTCCATTCTACCATTCTATTACATTCTACCATTCCATTCCATTCTGCCATTCCATTATATTCTACCATTCCATTACATTCTACCATTCCATTACATTCTACCATTCCATTCCATTCTACCATTCCATTCCATTCTGCCATTCCATTATATTCTACCATTCCATTACATTCGACCATTCCATTCCATTCTACTATTCCATTCCATTCTACCATTCCATTATATTCTACCATTCCATTCCATTCGACCATTCCATTCCATTCTACCATTCCATTCCATTCTACCATTCCATTACATTCTACCATTCCATTATATTCTACCATTCCATTCCATTCTACCATTCCATTCCATTCTACCATTCCATTATATTCTACCATTCCATTCCATTCTACCATTCCATTCTATTCTACCATTCCATTCTACCATTTCATTCCATTCTACCATTATATTCTACCATTCCATTCTATTCTACCATTCCATTCCATTCTACCATTCTATTCTACCATTCTATTCTACCATTACATTCTGCCATTCCATTCCATTCTACCATTCCATTCCATTCTACCATTCCATTCTACCATTCTATTCTACCATTCCATTCTACCATTCCATTCCATTTTACCATTCCATTCTACAATTCCATTCTATTCTACCATTCTATTATACCATTCTATTCTACCATTCCATTCTACCATTCCATTCCATTCTACCATTCCATTCTACCATTCCATTCCATTCTACCATTCCATTCTACCATTCTATTCTACCATTCCATTCTACCATTCCATTCCATTCTACCATTCCATTCTACCATTCCATTCCATTCTACCATTCCATTCTACCATTCTATTCTACCATTCCATTCTACCATTCCATTCCATTCTACCATTCCATTCCATTCTACCATTCCATTCTACCATTCCATTCCATTCTACCATTCCATTCCATTCTACCATTCCATTCTACCATTCCATTCCATTCTACCATTCTATTCTACCATTCTATTCTACCATTCAATTCTACCATTCCATTCCATTCTACCATTCTATTCTACCATTCCATTCTGCCATTCCATTCCATTCTACCATTCCATTCCATTCTACCATTCCATTCTACCATTCTATTCTACCATTCCATTCTACCATTCCATTCCATTCTACCATTCCATTCTACCATTCCATTCCATTCTACCAGTCTATTCTACCATTTTATTCTACCATTCCATTCCATTCTACCATTCCATTCCATTCTACCATTCCATTCTACCATTCTATTCTACCATTCCATTCTACCATTCCATTCCATTCTATTCTAACATTCCATTCTACCATTCCATTCCATTCTACCATTCCATTCCATTCTACCATTCCATTCTACCATTCCATTCCATTCTACCATTCCATTACATTCTACCATTCTATTCTACCATTCTATTCTGCCATTCCATTCCATTCTAACATTCCATTCTACCAGTCCATTCCATTCTACCATTCCATTCCATTCTACGATTCCATTCTACCATTCTATTCTACCATTCCATTCTACCATTCCATTCCATTCCATTCTACCATTCCATTCTACCATTCCATTCCATTCTACCATTCCATTCCATTCTACCATTCCATTCTACCATTCCATTACATTCTACCATTCCATTGCATTCTGCCATTCCATTATATTCTACCATTCCATTCCATTCGACCATTCCATTCCATTCTACCATTCCATTCCATTCTACCATTCCATTATATTCTACCATTCCATTCCATTCTACCATTCCATTCCATTCTACCATTCCATTATATTCTACCATTCCATTCCATTCTACCATTCCATTCCATTCTACCATTCCATTATATTCTACCATTCCATTCCATTCTACCATTCCATTCTATTCTACCATTCCATTCTACCATTCCATTCCATTCTACCATTATATTCTACCATTCCATTCTATTCTACCATTCCATTCTACCATTCCATTCCATTCTACCATTCCATTCTACCATTCTATTCTACCATTCCATTCTGCCATTCCATTCCATTCTACCATTCCATTCCATTCTACCATTCCATTCTACCATTCTATTCTACCATTCCATACTACCATTCCATTCCATTCGACCATTCCATTCTACCATTCCATTCCATTCTACCATTCTATTATACCATTCTATTCTACCATTCAATTCTACCATTCCATTCCATTCTACCATTCCATTCCATTCTACCATTCCATTCTACCATTCCATTCCATTCTACCATTCTATTCTACCATTCTATTCTACCATTCCATTCCATTCTACCATTCCATTCTACCATTCTATTCTACCATTCCATTCTACCATTCCATTCCATTCTACCATTCCATTCTACCATTCCATTCCATTCTACCATTCCATTCTACCATTCCATTCCATTCTACCATTCCATTCTACCATTCTATTCTACCATTCCATTCTACCATTCCATTCCATTCTACCATTCCATTCTACCATTCCATTCCATTCTACCATTCTATTCTACCATTCTATTCTACCATTCAATTCTACCATTCCATTCCATTCTACCATTCTATTCTACCATTCTATTCTACCATTCCATTCCATTCTACCATTCCATTATATTCTACCATTCCATTCCATTCTACCATTCCATTCTATTCTACCATTCCATTCTACCATTCCATTCCATTCTACCATTATATTCTACCATTCCATTCTATTCTACCATTCCATTCTACCATTCCATTCCATTCTACCATTCCATTCTACCATTCTATTCTACCATTCCATTCTGCCATTCCATTCCATTCTACCATTCCATTCCATTCTACCATTCCATTCTACCATTCTATTCTACCATTCCATACTACCATTCCATTCCATTCGACCATTCCATTCTACCATTCCATTCCATTCTACCATTCTATAATACCATTCTATTCTACCATTCAATTCTACCATTCCATTCCATTCTACCATTCCATTCTACCATTCCATTCCATTCTACCATTCCATTCTACCATTCTATTCTACCATTCCATTCTACCATTCCATTCCATTCTACCATTCCATTCTACCATTCTATTCTACCATTCCATTCTACCATTCCATTCCATTCTACCATTCCATTCTACCATTCCATTCCATTCTACCATTCCATTCTACCATTCCATTCTACCATTATATTCTACCATTCCATTCTACCATTCCATTCCATTCTACCATTCCATTCCACCATTCCATTCCATTCTACCATTCCATTCCATTCTACCATTCTATTCTACCATTCTATTCTACCATTCTTAAAAAGTCTCAAGCTTTTTACTCAAGTAAAAGTATAAAGTACTGGTTTCAAAACTACTTAGAGTATAAAAGTAAAAGTAATGTAAGGGGGAAAAAATGCCATTACGGACAAAAGCTTAGGCTGCGCCACAGGGGCCAATTCCATTCTACCATTATATTCTACCATTCCATTCCATTCTACCATTCCATTCCATTCTACCATTCCATTATATTCTACCATTCCATTCCATTCTACCATTCCATTACATTCTACCATTCCATTCCATTCTACCATTCCATTATATTCTACCATTCCATTCCATTCTACCATTCCATTACATTCTACCATTCCATTACATTCTACCATTCCATTATATACTACCATTCCATTACATTCTACCATTCCATTACATTCTACCATTCCATTACATTCTACCATTCCATTCCATTCTACCATTCCATTATATTCTACCATTCCATTACATTCTACCATTCCATTACATTCTACCATTCCATTCTACCATTCCATTCCATTCTACCATTATATTCTACCATTCCATTCTATTCTACCATTCCATTCTACCATTCCATTCCATTCTACCATTCCATTCTACCATTCTATTCTACCATTCCATTCTGCCATTCCATTCAATTCTACCATTCCATTCTACCATTCTATTCTACCATTCCATTCTGCCATTCCATTCCATTCTACCATTCCATTCCATTCTACCATTCCATTCTACCATTCTATTCTACCATTCCATTCTGCCATTCCATTCCATTCTACCATTCCATTCCATTCTACCATTCCATTCTACCATTCTATTCTACCATTCCATACTACCATTCCATTCCATTCGACCATTCCATTCTACCATTCCATTCCATTCTACCATTCTATTATACCATTCTATTCTACCATTCAATTCTACCATTCCATTCCATTCTACCATTCCATTCTACCATTCCATTCCATTCTACCATTCCATTCTACCATTCTATTCTACCATTCCATTCTACCATTCCATTCCATTCTACCATTCCATTCTACCATTCCATTCCATTCTACCATTCCATTCTACCATTCTATTCTACCATTCCATTCTACCATTCCATTCCATTCTACCATTCCATTCTACCATTCTATTCTACCATTCCATTCTACCATTCCATTCCATTCTACCATTCCATTCTACCATTCCATTCCATTCTACCATTCTATTCTACCATTCTATTCTACCATTCAATTCTACCATTCCATTCCATTCTACCATTCTATTCTACCATTCCATTCTGCCATTCCATTCCATTCTACCATTCCATTCCATTCTACCATTCCATTCTACCATTCTATTCTACCATTCCATTCTACCATTCCATTCCATTCTACCATTCCATTCTACCATTCCATTCCATTCTACCATTCTATTCTACCATTCTATTCTACCATTCTTAAAAAGTCTCAAGCTTTTTACTCAAGTAAAAGTATAAAAGTACTGGTTTCAAAACTACTTAGAGTATAAAAGTAAAAGTAATGTAAGGGGGAAAAAATGCCATTTAGGACATAAGCTTAGGCTGCGCCACAGGGACCAATTCCATTCTACCATTCCATTACATTCTACCATTCCATTCCATTCTACCATTCCATTATATTCTACCATTCCATTCCATTCGACCATTCCATTCCATTCTACCATTCCATTCCATTCTACCATTCCATTCCATTCTGCCATTCCATTATATTCTACCATTCCATTCCATTCTACCATTCCATTCCATTCTACTATTCCATTCCATTCTACCATTCCATTCCATTCTACCATTCCATTATATTCTACCATTCCATTCCATTCGACCATTCCATTCTACCATTCCATTCCATTCTACCATTCTATTCTACCATTCTATTCTACCATTCCATTCTACCATTCCATTCCATTCTACCATTCCATTCTACCATTCCATTCCATTCTACCATTCCATTCTACCATTCTATTCTACCATTCCATTCTACCATTCCATTCCATTCTACCATTCCATTCTACCATTCTATTCTACCATTCCATTCTACCATTCCATTCCATTCTACCATTCCATTCTACCATTCCATTCCATTCTACCATTCTATTCTACCATTCTATTCTACCATTCAATTCTACCATTCCATTCCATTCTACCATTCTATTACATTCTACCATTCCATTCCATTCTGCCATTCCATTATATTCTACCATTCCATTACATTCTACCATTCCATTCCATTCTACCATTCCATTCCATTCTACCATTCCATTCCATTCTGCCATTCCATTATATTCTACCATTCCATTACATTCGACCATTCCATTCCATTCTACTATTCCATTCCATTCTACCATTCCATTCCATTCTACCATTCCATTCCATTCTACCATTCCATTATATTCTACCATTCCATTCCATTCTACCATTCCATTCCATTCTACCATTCCATTATATTCTACCATTCCATTCCATTCTACCATTCCATTCTATTCTACCATTCCATTCTACCATTCCATTCCATTCTACCATTATATTCTACCATTCCATTCTATTCTACCATTCCATTCTACCATTCCATTCCATTCTACCATTCCATTCTACCATTCTATTCTACCATTCCATTCTGCCATTCCATTCCATTCTACCATTCCATTCCATTCTACCATTCCATTCTACCATTCTATTCTACCATTCCATACTACCATTCCATTCCATTCTACCATTCCATTCTACCATTCCATTCCATTCTACCATTCTATTATACCATTCTATTCTACCATTCAATTCTACCATTCCATTCCATTCTACCATTCCATTCTACCATTCCATTCCATTCTACCATTCCATTCTACCATTCTATTCTACCATTCCATTCTACCATTCCATTCCATTCTACCATTCCATTCTACCATTCTATTCTACCATTCCATTCTACCATTCCATTCCATTCTACCATTCCATTCTACCATTCCATTCCATTCTACCATTCCATTCTACCATTCCATTCTACCATTCCATTCCATTCTACCATTCCATTCTACCATTCTATTCTACCATTCCATTCTACCATTCCATTCCATTCTACCATTCCATTCTACCATTCCATTCCATTCTACCATTCCATTCCATTCTACCATTCCATTCTACCATTCTATTCTACCATTCCATTCTACCATTCCATTCCATTCTACCATTCCATTCTACCATTCCATTCCATTCTACCATTCCATTCTACCATTCTATTCTACCATTCCATTCTACCATTCCATTCCATTCTACCATTCCATTCTACCATTCCATTCCATTCTACCATTCCATTCTACCATTCCATTCTACCATTCCATTCTACCATTCTATTCTACCATTCCATTCTACCATTCCATTCCATTCTACCATTCCATTCTACCATTCCATTCCATTCTACCATTCCATTCCATTCTACCATTCCATTCTACCATTCTATTCTACCATTCAATTCTACCATTCCATTCCATTCTACCATTCTATTCTAACATTCTATTCTACCATTCCATTCTGCCATTCCATTCCATTCTACCATTCCATTCCATTCTACCATTCCATTCTACCATTCTATTCTACCATTCCATTCTACCATTCCATTCCATTCTACCATTCCATTCTACCATTCCATTCCATTCTACCATTCCATTCCATTCTACCATTCCATTCCATTCTACCATTCTATTCTACCATTCTATTCTACCATTCCATTCTGCCATTCCATTCCATTCTACCATTCCATTACATTCTACCATTCCATTACATTCTACCATTCCATTCCATTCTGCCATTCCATTATATTCTACCATTCCATTCCATTCTACCATTCCATTCTACCATTCCATTCCATTCTACCATTCTATTCTACCATTCTATTCTACCATTCTTAAAAAGTCTCAAGCTTTTTACTCAAGTAAAAGTATAAAAGTACTGGTTTCAAAACTACTTAGAGTATAAAAGTAAAAGTAATGTAAGGGGGAAAAAATGCCATTTAGGACATAAGCTTAGGCTGCGCCACAGGGACCAATTCCATTCTACCATTATATTCTACCATTCCATTCCATTCTACCATTCCATTCCATTCTGCCATTCCATTATATTCTACCATTCCATTCCATTCTACCATTCCATTCTACCATTCTATTCTACCATTCCATTCTACCATTCCATTCCATTCTACCATTCCATTCTACCATTCCATTCCATTCTACCATTCCATTCCATTCTACCATTCCATTCCATTCTACCATTCCATTATATTCTACCATTCCATTCCATTCTACCATTCCATTCCATTCTACCATTCCATTATATTCTACCATTCCATTCCATTCTACCATTCCATTCCATTCTACCATTCCATTATATTCTACCATTCCATTCCATTCTACCATTCCATTCTATTCTACCATTCCATTCTACCATTTCATTCCATTCTACCATTATATTCTACCATTCCATTCTATTCTACCATTCCATTCTACCATTCCATTCCATTCTACCATTCTATTCTACCATTCCATTCTGCCATTCCATTCCATTCTACCATTCCGTTCCATTCTACCATTCTATTCTACCATTCCATTCTACCATTCCATTCCATTCTACCATTCCATTCTACAATTCCATTCCATTCTACTATTCCATTCTACCATTCTATTCTACCATTTTATTCTACCATTCAATTCTACCATTCCATTCCATTCTACCATTCCATTCTACCATTCCATTCCATGCCACTATTCCATTCTACCATTCTATTCTACCATTCCATTCTACCATTCCATTACATTCTACCATTCCATTCTACCATTCCATTCCATTCTACCATTCCATTCTACCATTTTATTCTACCATTCCATTCTACCATTCCATTCCATTCTACCATTCCATTCCATTCTACCATTCCATTCCATTGCATTCTACTATTCCATTCCATTCCATTCCATTCCATTCTACCATTCCATTTTACCATTCCATTCCATTGCATTCTACTATTCCATTCCTTTCCATTCTACCATTCCATTTTGCCATTCCATTCCATTCTACCATTCCATTCCATTCTACCATTCCATTCTACCATTCTATTCTACCATTCCATTCTACCATTCCATTCCATTCTACCATTCCATTCTACCATTCCATTCTACCATTCTATTCTACCATTCTATTCTACCATTCCATTCTGCCATTCCATTCCATTCTACCATTCCATTCCATTCTACCATTCCATTCCATTCTACCATTCCATTCTACCATTCCATTCCATTCTACCATTCCATTACATTCTACCATTCTATTCTACCATTCTATTCTGCCATTCCATTCCATTCTACCATTCCATTCTACCAGTCCATTCCATTCTACCATTCCATTCCATTCTACCATTCCATTCTACCATTCTATTCTCCCATTCCATTCTACCATTCCATTACATTCCATTCTACCATTCCATTCTACCATTCCATTCCATTCTACCATTCCATTCCATTCTACCATTCCATTCTACCATTCCATTACATTCTACCATTCCATTACATTCTACCATTCCATTCCATTCTGCCATTCCATTATATTCTACCATTCCATTCCATTCGACCATTCCATTCCATTCTACCATTCCATTCCATTCTACCATTCCATTATATTCTACCATTCCATTACATTCTACCATTCCATTATATTCTACCATTCCATTCCATTCTACCATTCCATTCCATTCTACCATTCTATTCTACCATTCCATTCTACCATTCCATTCCATTCTACCATTCCATTCTACCATTCTATTCTACCATTCCATTCTACCATTCCATTCCATTCTACCATTCCATTCTACCATTCCATTCCATTCTACCATTCTATTCTACCATTCTATTCTACCATTCCATTCTGCCATTCCATTCCATTCTACCATTCCATTCCATTCTACCATTCCATTCTACCATTCTATTCTACCATTCCATTCTACCATTCCATTCCATTCTACAATTCCATTCTACCATTCCATTCCATTCTACCATTCTATTATACCATTCTATTCTACCATTCAATTCTACCATTCCATTCCATTCTACCATTCCATTCTACCATTCCATTCCATTCTACCATTCCATTCTACCATTCTATTCTACCATTCCATTCTACCATTTCATTCCATTCTACCATTATATTCTACCATTCCATTCTATTCTACCATTCCATTCTACCATTCCATTCCATTCTACCATTCTATTCTACCATTCTATTCTACCATTCCATTCTGCCATTCCATTCCATTCTACCATTCCATTCCATTCTACCATTCCATTCTACCATTCTATTCTACCATTCCATTCTACCATTCCATTCCATTCTACCATTCCATTCTACAATTCCATTCCATTCTACTATTCCATTCTACCATTCTATTCTACCATTCTATTCTACCATTCAATTCTACCATTCCATTCCATTCTACCATTCCATTCTACCATTCCATTCCATTCTACTATTCCATTCTACCATTCTATTCTACCATTCCATTCTACCATTCCATTCTACCATTCCATTCCATTCTACCATTCCATTCTACCATTCCATTCTACCATTCCATTCCATTCTACCATTCCATTCCATTCTACCATTCCATTCCCTTCTACCATTCCATTCTACCATTCTATTCTACCATCCCATTCTACCATTCCATTCCATTCTACCATTCCATTCTACCATTCCATTCCATTCTACCATTCTATTCTACCATTCTATTCTACCATTCAATTCTACCATTCCATTCCATTCTACCATTCTATTCTACCATTCCATTCTGCCATTCCATTCCATTCTACCATTCCATTCCATTCTACCATTCCATTCTACCATTCTATTCTACCATTCCATTCTACCATTCCATTCCATTCTACCATTCCATTCTACCATTCCATTCCATTCTACCATTCTATTCTACCATTCTATTCTACCATTCCATTCTGCCATTCCATTCAATTCTACGATTCCATTCTATTCTACCATTCCATGCTACCATTCCATTCTACCATTCCAATCCATTACACTTTCCATTCTATTCTACCATTCTTTTCTTCCTTTCTATTGTGTTATTCCATTCCATTCTACCATTCTATTCAATTTCATTCTACCTTTCCGATCCATTCTAGTATTCCATTCCATTCTACCATTCCAATCCATTTTCTTTCCATTCTATTCTACCATTCCATTCTACTATACCATTCCATTCTAACATTCTATTCTTTCATTCCATTCCATTCTATTTTCCATTTCATTCTACCATTCCATTGTACCATTCAATTCCTTTCTTTCATTCTATTCAATTCCATTCTACTATTCAAATTCATTCCATTCCATTCCATTCTTCCATTCCAATCCAAGCTACCATTCCATTCCATTCTACCATTTCATTCAATTCTACCTTTTACAGTCTGCCATTCCATTCAATTCTACCATTTCATTCCCGCCAATTCCACCATTCCATTACATTCAATCCCAATCCATTCCATTCCATTCTACCATTCCATTATATTCTACCATTCCATTACATTCTACCATACCATTATATTCTACCATTCCATTCCATTCTACCATTCCATTCCATTCTACCATTCCATTCTACCATTCTATTCTACCATTCCATTCTACCATTCCATTCCATTCTACCATTCCATTCTACCATTCTATTCTACCATTCCATTCTACCATTCCATTCCATTCTACCATTCCATTCTACCATTCCATTCCATTCTACCATTCTATTCTACCATTCTATTCTACCATTCCATTCTGCCATTCCATTCCATTCTACCATTCCATTCCATTCTACCATTCCATTCTACCATTCTATTCTACCATTCTATTCTACCATTCCATTCCATTCTACCATTCCATTCTACCATTCCATTCCATTCTACCATTCCATTCTACCATTCCATTCCATTCTACCATTCTATTCTACCATTCTATTCTACCATTCAATTCTACCATTCCATTCCATTCTACCATTCTATTCTACCATTCTATTCTACCATTCCATTCTGCCATTCCATTCCATTCTACCATTCCATTCCATTCTACCATTCCATTCTACCATTCTATTCTACCATTCCATTCTACCATTCCATTCCATTCTACCATTCCATTCTACCATTCTATTCTACCATTCCATTCTACCATTCCATTCCATTCTACCATTCCATTCCATTCTACCATTCCATTCCATTCTACCATTCCATTCTACCATTCCATTACATTCTACCATTCTATTCTACCATTCCATTCTGCCATTCCATTCCATTCTACCATTCCATTCCATTCTACCATTCCATTCTACCATTCCATTCCATTCTACCATTCCATTCCATTCTACCATTCCATTCTACCATTCCATTCCATTCTACCATTCCATTACATTCTACCATTCTATTCTACCATTCCATTCTGCCATTCCATTCCATTCTACCATTCCATTCCATTCTACCATTCCATTCTACCATTCTATTTTACCATTCCATTCCATTCTACCATTCCATTCTACCATTCCATTCCATTCCATTCTACCATTCCATTCCATTCTACCATTCCATTCTACCATTCCATTCCATTCTACCATTCCATTCCATTCTACCATTCGTACCAGCCATATTTATGCCCATTGAAAATGAATGAATTTTAGTACAATGCAAATACATTCAAGAACCACATATGTGTACTACCAACCTCCTTGCTGCTGATTGGTTGGGACATTTCTCTCCGGTTCTCTTGAGTCTCTGCCATCATCTTTGTACTAGGCTACATTTGTCTGCTTTTTGCCTGCTGGAGTGTGACGTGGTTTGTGTTGTGCGCAGGTGTGATGAATTGCGTACGAACCAGTAGGGTGTCAGAATGGTATTATGTTTATAATTCTCATCCAACCACAATCAAATTCACTCTATCTGGATGACACGATTTATCTGGATAGGTTTTGTTATTTTTATTTGTGTTTTTATGAACGAAGGTAAGGTAACGAAGTATTTGTACTTAGTTACTTGACACCTGTGGTGATGAGATGTCAGTGTCTGTCCTCCCTGCAGCCTGGAGCATCCATTTAACCCCGTGGTGATGCTGGCTGACCAGGTCCACCCTGAATCCTGATCAGACGGCAAGAATCTTTGACACAGCCATCAGTCTCTTCTGTCAGACATTGACGGGGCTGTTATTTTTCTCGAAGCAAATTTCTAACCAAGCACATCCTAGTGGTGTAAGGAGTACATGGGCCACCTGGGTTAAATCTGGCCTGTGGCTCCTTACCTGCATGCCTCTCCTCTACTCTATCATCCCTGTTTCTGACCCTACTGTCCTCCTCTATGAAAAAAGACATAAATGGCAAAAATATAAATATCTTTAAAATAATCTGGCATTCTTGGGGTTAATTCTGAGGAAGCTATTGATGCTCGTCTAAGGAGCACTTTGTTCCAGACCAGACAACTGAAGGAACGCCTATGTGATGGAGGCGAAGTGGAGTCTTCCAGGCTAGTTTAATAGAAAGTGACCAAGTAAGCACCAGCCATCACTCAGCCAATCAGCAGAAGGCAGACTTGATCAGCAATGATGTCTGGGACAAAGCTGTTAGACCCTAGGGTTGTAAAAGTGGGTCACCAGTAAAAAAGTGTGGGAAAGACTGTTGTACTCCTCTCCATCTGATGCTTGGTACTGGACTTGGTGATGTGAGGCTAGCATGCAGCTGTTTCCATGGAAACCCATGCATAAAGCTCCTGCTGCAGTTTTAGTGTTTGCATTAATGCCAGAGGAAGTTCAGAACTCTTCAGCGATGGAACCAGCAGAGACTTGGACACATGACCATCATGTTTGCCAGATTTTACCCATCATTCCCAGCTGGGAGAAGTCTGCACCAGTCTGCACCAGTCTGCACCAGTGTGGGACAGTCAGCGTGGCTAATCTGTTAGTGTGTGAGGGGAACAGACCAAACCTCAGCCACAAACAATCAAAAACATGTCACCGACAGCCAATGAAAAAAGAGCACGGGACACAGGAAGTAGGGTCAGAGGACAACTTGACCCAAATCCATTTTTTCTTTTTGCTGTTTTTTCCAAGCAGGTAGCTGTCGTCCATGTTTGTTTCCTTCCTCCTCCTCCTCCTCCTCTTAAAGGTCACACAAACACACTTTCTCAGGCTTTTGTAATGAAAATATTTGCCCCTGGCCTGCCCCCCCCCCCAAGAATCAGAAACATCCATTCCCTCCCTCTCTCTCTTTTTCCACCTTTCAGTAAACGTGTTGTGCTGAAACAATCCGTTCTCAGATTTTCCCCTCATGATGTCATGTGGTGTGTTAGCCCCGCCCCCTGTCTGCCCCCCACCCTGGTCCCACCCTGGTCCCGTATATAGTGAGCTGTTTAGTAGATTAATAATTTAATGGATCATTTTAAAATGATTCTGTTGGACCACAATTCAAAAGCAATGTCTGAATTTCATTGGTTCATTTTTTGATTACTGTAGTCACTTTACAGTGATTTCAGTGACCATTGTGGGTTTTCTTTCTTTAATGGGAGGCGTACCAACTATTCTGTCCAGTACTGATGGCCATCCTCCAGGTCTGCTCCAGGTCCAGGTCTACGCTCATCTCTGCAGGTATCCTCCCAGCTGACCTCTCCATGACACAGTCACCCCTCCCCGACAAAGAGCTGAAACGATAATCCTCTCCCCAGTGGCTGTAAAAACATGCACTTCTGTGTGTTTGACACTAGGGGGCCGCATCTGTATATGAACAGACACACACACATCAGTCACAAATGTAGGAGGAAAGGAAATATAATAAACTCACATTATTTTATCCACAGACCTCCTGTGTGGCTCATCTTTAGCATATGTAGGCTACCTGAAGAACCACTGAGGGTGTGACCCGGCCCTGGGCCTCCTATTAAATTCTGATCTTCAGTTTTAACCTCTTGAGCCCTAGTGGGACCAAATCCTGTCCTGCTCTCCTTGATCCAAACAAACTTGCTCTGTGCGCTCTACTTTAGCACAAAAACAGTCCTGTTACACATCAGATGAAACAGAAGAAGCTCAGATAAACCATTTTTACCTACAACGCATTAAAGTAAAAAAGGACTCAAATCAATGACCACATACCAAAGTGGCTGTGGTGCTGTGTAGTCAGACACTTCTGCCCCCTATGGGATGGTTCCTGGTACTACACAAACATGGCCTCATCTGAAAGCCCAGCCTCTGCTGAAAATTCTAGTCATGTTTGTGCCGTTTCCATTCGTTTCAGCAGTTTCTTTTAGTTTCTGCTCTTTATTTTGTGTTTTTTTTTTTGTTTGTTTGTTTGTTTTTGTGCCATTTAAAATAAATCTGCTCTTCTTGGTGTCAAACTTTAGTTCCTTTGTAAGACTTCCTTTAAAAGGGGACTATGTGGAGGTCTGGGTGATCTTGGGGGGGGGGGGGGGGTGACCACCTATAATGGCATATGAGTAAATAAAGTTAGATACCGGAGATTTTTCAAATGGCAGAGATTGGGCCAAACTGGCACAAGAGTGGATTTCACCTGGATATGTTTGACTAAAATCTCTCTTATTTTGTCCTGATAACCCTCTAGTGTAGGGGTCATCAAGTACATCTGCACAAGGGCCGGATTTAGTCTCCACAGAAACTCTGGGGGCCGAACTTTCACATAAACAAAATTAAATCAATATTTTGGTCTGACTGAAATAGAATTGTAGTAGTATTTGTATTTTCTCTCTAAATTCAGGACATTTTAGTCATTAACAGTGAGATCTATCCCTGTCATCTATAATGCAGAAGGACCCAAAGAGACAGTCCTGACAACAGAACAGCCGCTGAAAATCACAGAGAGTGGGTCTATACTAATATTGACCCCTTTTTTACACTTTTAACCCTTTTTGATGTTTTTTGCCCTTCGTTGCCTGCTTGATTAAATTTTTTGCAAGATTTGAACCCCTCTGAACCACTTTTCCTGCATGTTTTATCTCCTTTGTGCCTCTCTTATCTATTTTTGCACTTTTTCTTCTATTTTTGCTACTCTTTAACCCCCTTTCATTACATTTTGTCAACACTTTTTGCAACTTTAAAACCAGTTTTTGCCACTTTTAACCTATTTTTGTTACTTTTTGCCATTCTTTAACACATTTAAATCACTCTTCCTGCATTTTTATCTCCTTTGTGCAACTCTTATCTATTTTTGCCACTTTTTAACCCTTTTTCATGACTTTTTTGCACTATTTTTTGTCATTTGTGACCATTTTTGCCCCCCCAACCATTTTTTGCCACATTTTGTCCTCTTTCCACAACTTTTTCTACCATTTTTTGCCACTCATCACCCATAAGTCATTGAGTCATTCTGAAACTATTTTAGTATTGTTCTCAGCTGCAGACATTTAAAGGCAAAGGATACTTTTAAAACAACATCTTTTCCTCTTTTTCAGAATTTTAATGATCTTTGGGGGGCCGGACAGGAAGCTCTGGGGGGCCTGATATGGCCCCCGGGCCACCAGTTGATGATCAGTGCTCTAGTGGCATAACAGTTGGGAGAGGTAATGTCAAAATGTGGTGCTTTGGCCTACTGGAGATTTTTGGACTTCAACTGCATTATTTCTGTGGGATATTTATGCTAAAATTGAAAAAAAAAAAAAAAGGTGAAAAAATGAAAATTTTTCATTTAGAGTGTTCTAACTCGATTCTCTCTGATCCAGTAACATATAAACACATATGTATGCTTCTGAACAACATTCACAGGTGTCCTCTCCATTACTGTCCATAGGTCATTCAGCTAGACCTGGTAGTTACAGACTTATACTCGTTTAAAGATGGCTGGAAATTTCCAGCAGTACCCTAACTTCCCTCTGTGCTTTAGCGTGATGCAGGTGACAGTCCAGCAGGGGGCAGCAGAGCTTTAAAGGTAGAAGAGTTCATGATCTCAGCCCTGACTCTGTCAGAACACATAATTACAGACGGGATCAGCCAATCAGCTGACAGCTGCAGCTCACCTGAACAGGTGTTATTGTTGTTTTGTTTGTTTTTTAACAGTAAGGTAAAACACACAGAATTATTTCAGCTCTATTGTCATATCTCTTTGCCTTCACTGCCTTAGGATGTTTTTATTGGTAAACTCTGATTTTAACTTTAAAAAAATCACAAAACATAATTTAGAATAATCTTAAATGAATGAATAAATCTATTTAGATATTTGTTTATGGGGATAGAAAGATAATTGATGTTGGCGTTTTTAGATCTTCTAATGAATCAGAATATTAATAGAATAGTTTAAAGGGTCAGATTTTCATAGATATGCATATCTACATTTTTACTGAAATATAACAGTACAAGCAGCACGACGACTCAGAAGTCAGAGGCTGCTGCAGAAAACAAGATCATCTGAGCAAATACTGATTTCTTCTTCATGTGTTATGGTGCCTTAAATAAGTTTCTGGTGTTCTGAAGAGGAGACTGTCAGACAAACCCACTCCAACAAAGAATAAAACCAGCAGGCATGCAAAAGCAAGGATGGAACATTTTATCAGCTTTAAAGGAGCCTTCCCAAACTTCACTAATGCTGGAGCCTAATCCCAGACCTGAAAGTCTGCTGGAGCTCCGAAAAACATTTTAAATCCATAGAAGAGAGTCATCTTTCTAGTTATTCTACTTTTGTTTCACAGACTGGGAGTTTGGCTTTCAGGGACATTAATATTACTCAGAAAGTGTTTGGAATAATAATAAAATCCCCTAATGAGCCCCTGACACTGATTCTGTTTTTATCAGGCATCTGCACAGTCAGCTCAGAATTATTTTCATGAAGCTTGGAGTTGGTTTAAGCATTTCTACGCTTCCTTTCATTGGTTAATATTCACTCACTCTTCCTGCTCTAATCAGCTGGTAGATTGTCTACTTCCTGAAATTCTGAGCCAATCCCATCCTGCCATGACCTCCTCCAATCATCCTGCTGCACTCGTATTTTAAAATCAGCTCTCCTCTCCTCCACAGTCAGGCTGTTGTTTCCTCCACCCCAGCCACCTCCTTTACATCTCATCAGAGTCCAGGTCCAGAAGTCCTTCCTGATCTTAAGATATTCTGTCCTTTGGAACATTTAATTCTATTTTTAATTACTATGGGTTCTAGTTATTCTGTATGACCTCTGAAGGCCCACCTACAGACCCTGATAAACCCAGAGACTGGACCCTGATAAACCCAGAGACTGGACCCTGATAAACCCAGAGACTGGACCCTGATAAACCCAGAGACTGGACCCTGATAAACCCAGAGACTGGACCCTGATAAACCCAGAGAATGGACCCTGATAAACCCAGAGAATGGACCCTGATAAACCCAGAGACTGGACCCTGATAAACCCAGAGAATGGACCCTGATAAACCCAGAGAATGGACCCTGATAAACCCAGAGACTGGACCCTGATAAACCCAGAGACTGGACCCTGACAAACCCAGAGAATGGACCCTGATAAACCCAGAGACTGGACCCTGTCCAGTGGTGATTTGTTGATATCAGGTCATATGTGGTGGATCAGTAGCATGGGTGCTAGCATCCCGACTAACAGTTTGTTATTTTTGAGCTCAAAAATGTCAAGTCATTTTTTGACACCTTCTACTTTCTACCAAATCATTTTTGCCACTTTCATCTATTTTCCCACTACATTTGCCATTTTGCTCTGTTTTTGCCACTTTTAACCCATTGTTGCCACTTCCTTTGCAACTTTTAATTCGTTCAAACTCCCTGTGAAGGCCAAGCAGAGGAGTCGACCATTTTTTCCATTCTTTTCCTGGAACAGTGGGTGGAACTGGAGAGGAGTGGGGGAAAACTCACACCAGTTCCACTCACTTTTCCAAAAGTTACCAACAAAGGACAGTGAACATCAGAGGAAGATTGCTGGTGAATCTGTGCAGTAATAATTAAAGAGAGTTGAGGCGCTAGTATCTGAGTGTCTAAATCCTAAATCCCCGTTAAAACGCGATCTAAATGGGGTACGAGTCTTTGTCCAATCTTCCTCCAGTCTAGACTTCTGCAGAGAAATCATTTTCTCCCAGTGAGTTTAATAAAACGTTTTAAAGGTTAATAATGAGTTTCCCTCTGAACATGACCTCAATATGAATCTGACTGCACTGAAGGATGCTGGAGGCCAACACATGGCTGGAAATCAAATCAATTCTCATCAACATTTAAAACGTCTGCAGCAATAACAGCTTCATCAAAGTGAATCAATTCAACATAAATAATGAGAGCTGGTACGGGCAATTTATTTACACCCAACCTCTGAGTCAGAGTGACTTAGCAGGAGTTTGAAACTTTAGAAAACTCTGTTTATTTCAATAGAAACATCAGATTGTCTGCTCATAGATCCAGCTAAATAAAACAGGACAGCAGAGACGTAGAGGAACCTCAGTAAGGTTTCACTCACATTCTCAGCTCTTCTCTGGAGTCTGTCCATCACAGTCATCTGTGGTTAAAATGTTTCTGACGCCTCACTGCCATCTAAAGTTTACCATCAGCATCATAAATACCACTTTCTGGTCTGCACACATCACACTGTTCTTAAACGCCTTCATTTGTTTCATAGTATGTAAACTGAATCACAGGATTTATAAAGATGTCTGACTCTGACTTCATGCATTCATGTCCGTGCTGTTACAGCTTTATGCAAAAACCTTTTCTGTTAATGCAAAGAGCCTTGAATATTCAGTAGTATGAGACTTTCTGGCCACCGTAGTTGCTGGATAGGCTAAACATTACTCCTTAGGCTGGAAACTAGCATGTCGAAGATAGAAACCCACCAGTTAGCCTGGATTTCAACCTTTAACACACAGACCTAGCACCCTTAACAAAAATAATAAGAACATCCATAGTAGCTAGCCTGACACACCAAAAGCTTCAAGAGGAAACGTTTGAGAAAAGGCAGAGGCTTTGAAAAATCCTCGGAGTATGATTGGTTGAACGTTCTGTCTGTCACATCTCTACGGGCCAATCAGAGCAACAAAACACGTGACGTAACCGCTATCGAGCTGAGCATGCGCAACTACAGAGAAATAATGCAAAACATGGCGACGTAGACATGTCAGTACTCGACTTTTGTGGTTTTTGAAAAGAAAACAACTCACTGCTGATCTTTGTTCTTCTTTCAACAGAGAAACATTGTCAAGTTCTGATAAACCGGCGCTTTAGCAGCATCCACCCTAATCTCTTCCTCCATAACTGCACCAGCTCTTGCTGCTGCTTGTTTACATCACGACTCTGCTGCGCCTGAAAGTACCGCCCCTCGTCGCTGATTGGTCCTGTCACTTTCTAACTGGGCCCAAACGGTTCAGATGGGAGCTTTGCAAGATGGATTCACTAGTGAGAAACAAGGAAACAGGAGGATCCATCTGCTTTGCAAGGTTACATAGTAGCAGGATGAACTCCACAAACAGTCCACACAGAGCATGGCCCACGGGACACGGTGTCCATGGTTTCCAAACTGAATTTTAAATGTTGACTCTTCTGACCACAGAACAGTTTTCCATGTTTCCTCAGTCCATGTTAAATGAACTTTGGTCCAGAGAAGACGGCGGTGTTTCTGGATCCCGTTCTCATGTGTGACTGAAGCCAGATAAAGTTCCTGCAAGTCGGCATTCCGGTGGTTGAGAAAAATGGATACAAAGTCGTTTTCTTCAAAATGATAATTTCATTTTTTCTCATTTTATGCAAGTCCGACATTTAAACTACTCATTCGATGAAAAAAGTAACACAAACGTGACAATTAAAAGCGTTAATTTTGTGTTTTAAAATGCCCTGTTTTCTGAGTTGCTGCGGGGAGGCTGAGGGGAGGGGAAAGCAAAACTGCTGGGTGATAATTGGCCACTCAGTCTGCCATTGTTCCCAGTTTCACCCATTGAGATGGACAATAACAAACACCTCATGGCTCAAACGCCACCCCTCCCCCGGCACCTAAAGACAGCTGTTTCTAGTTATCACCTTTATCAACAAGCCTCAAGATGCACCCTGCAGCGAAGAAAAGTCGAAGAGAAGATGAAGAAGCAGCAAGAATTATCAACAGATTTAGGACAGCTTCAGGATCACTCGTCAGTCAAAGTTTGATGAAGGCGGATTTCCTGTGGGAATATTTTGATGAGCGTCACCAGTCGATTCAGAAGCTTGGTGTGGGTGGCCTTCATGTAAATGTGGCCCTGTTGTTCACGCCCATTACCTGGCCTGCCTGAAGGAAGGAGAAGTCCTGAAACTTTGAACCTGGTTTTCTCAGAAGAAGCAGGAACTAGAAGTTAAAATTCAAATGAGCATATCTTTGTAAAATATGCTCAGACTAAGGTGATGATACACCATTAGGAGTCTTGGAATCTACGCTTTCATAACGTGTAAAAAACTCAAAAATGATTTTGGACGACTTGCAGGAGTTTTTACCAGCTTTGGTCACATATGGCTTCTTCTCTCCATGATCCAGCTTTAACTGTCATTGGTGGATGGCACGGCCAACTGTGTTGACAGACGATGATTTCTGGAATGTTCCTGAGCCCATGCAGTGATTTCACTACAGAATCATGGCTGTTTTTAATGCAGTGGCCCCTGAGGGCCCTTTCAGCCTGGTCCCTTGCTCTCAGAGATTTCTCCAGATTCTCTGAATCTGTTGATGATATTATGGGCTGGAGATGGAGGAGATTCAAAGTCTGAGCTATTTTATGTTGAGGAACATTTTTCTGAAATTGTTCCATGATTTTTAGCCTCAGTTTTTCCAGATTGGTGAACCTCTGCCCATCTTTACCTCTGAGAGACTGTGCCTCTCTAAAATACTCCTTTTATACCCAGTCATGTGACTGACCTGTTGATAATTAACCTCATTAGTGTTAAAATGCTCCTCCAGCTGTTTTCCATTAGTGCCACTTACTTTTCCAGCCTTTTGTTGCCCGTCCCTACTTTTTGATATTTTGTTGCTGCCATCAAATTCAAAATGAGCTCATATTTTCCTGAAATGATAAAATGTCTCAGTTTAACATCAGATCTAACATCAATCATTGACCTCTGTTTCATTTCCAGTTTACACAGCGACCCAGCTTTTTTGGAAATGGGGTTGTACATCATAATTGAATACTCACCTTTATTAAAGTAATACAAATATTTAATATCACCCTGTTGGTGATGAGAGGTCACCCTGGTTGCTTCTTCTGTCCTCTTCTTGGTGACGATGTGGAAACGAATGACTGTATCAGACTGTGTGTGCAGGTTTGAGTGTGTGTGTGTGTGTGTGTGAATATGTGTGTGGGGGTGAGTGTGTATGTGTGATTCCTAATGTAAAACCATCCATAGCTTCCAGCAGATGGCTGTCAGCATGAATCCTGTTGGGCTGAAGGTTAGAATAATAAACAGTCATATAATGGTAATATTAATGTTAGCCGTCTTTCTGAAGGGTCTACAGGTGACTTCAGTTCTGAGTTGGTGCTGTACAAACAAAGACTGATTGACTGATGGTCCAGGTGTGTCCTTTAGCTGAAGCTAGCCTACCTCTGTGCTTCCTCTTTGCTCTGACATTGACCCACTAACTCCCCCACTCCCACAGCAGGTGTCCATTAGTGGACAGGTCGTGGTCTGCTCCTCCTGTCCATCGATCAGAGGAAAAGAAAAAGCTCCAGTTCCTCTATAAATACTCACTGTCCTTGTGCAGTCCTCCTCCGTCTCCGCTCTCTCTGGTGCGGCTATTTCTGTCTGATCTATAACCTCCGCCTGGTGTCAGGTCGCTGGACGGACCAACAGGTGACAAACTCACAAACGCTCCTCCATCTGACCCACTTTCATGGTGTTAGTCCTTCAGCGGACAGACGGGTGGTCATGTGATCTCTGAGGGTCCTCCTCCATGTGTCTGAACAAATGTTTTTCTTTAGTTTACATGTGAACAAAGTAAGTCAAATAAGATCATTTTACATCAGATGTGTCAGTCAGTGACTGAAAGGAACAGGCATCTAACATCCATAGAATAACCCGGAACATTACCACCGAAAAATAAATAGAGTTTAAATTAGAAATCTTCAACTGTCATTCAGTTTCAATGCATAGAATTTTCAATCCCAGAATCCTTTGCATATCTTGCAGTAATAACAAGGAAAACCACTTTTAACAGCTTTTCTCCCTCATTCTGTGAAATTCATCAATGAAACAAAAACAGCGGTTAAATAAATCAATAAAACAAAGGATGCTCTGTTCAGTTTGGGATAAATAATTTAATGAGTAACATTTTTCATATATAGTTTGATGTGCACTCTCACTCACATTAATGTACCCGCCCCCCCAACATGAAGACCAATCACAAACAGAGAAACAGTCGGTGAGATATTGCTCAGTACAGCTTCAGATCTGTTTCTGTAAACCTGCACAAAAACACGCTGACCATCCAGACTCATGCTCTGATGAACGTACCGCTGTCCTTCACACAGACACACGCCAACACACACCCCAACACACACAAACACACACCAACGCACACAGCAGTGAAGACAACAGAAAACATGCTGACACCCACACAAACATTAACCCCACGCCATCAGCCCACGCTATCAGCCCCACGCCATTAGCCCCACGTCAATATCCACCCAAAGTCAACATCAGCCCCACGCCATCAGCCCCACGTCAATATCCACCCAAAGTCAACATCAGCCCCACGCCATCAGCCCCAAGCCCACATCAACCCCACTCCATCAACCCCACGCTATCAGCCCCACGTCAATATCCACCCAAAGTCAACATCAGCCCCACGCCATCAGCCCCAAGCCCACATCAACCCCACGCCATCAACCCCACACTCAAGCTGATCTATAAACTTTCTGTTTAAACATCTAAGTTTTACATTTCTCTGCAGGTTTTTTTTATTAAATTTTGCTTCATTCATTTGTCATTTTAACACCAGACAAACACAAAAATCTAAACGATGATCTTTGGATGGCCCAAATAATAATTATTCTTATTTCAAGGAAACTAAACCTGTAAACCAAACATGCTTGACTTCCTGTCAGGAGGCTGAGAGACGTCCAGGATGTGGCCTTGATTACTGTTCATGGTGGATAAAACTTTTGATTTTCAGAGGTCATGTGATCTCGATGATGTCACATGTAGGTCAGGAAGAACAGCAGTTATGAACCAATGAAAATGCAGTACAGTTAGCCCATTAAAGCTGTAGATGGCGCTGCACTCTGAAGTTATCACAGAACACTGAAACATTCATTGGCCACGATCCCTGCACAAAAAAAGATTTTTACCACAGGTGAGCTGGTTTACCTGGAGAGGAGGTGATCCAGATCCCTAATGACTCAGTCCTGCAGACCTCCTAATACAGGTCTAGACTGATGAAGGGATACCAGAGTGTAGAGGGGTCTAGGACTGAGACGAGAGTCTAGGACTGAGCTAAGAGGCTAGCTGAGCATCTTTAACAGCTTTTCTCCCTTCTTTAGTCTCAGTCTTTAATGTAGACACTGATGTTCTATCAACAGAATAAACCTTGTAGGCTGAAAGAGCGAGGAATGATGAGCCGTTCATGAACGAACCTGTTCTACTAAACGGCTCTTTAATATGAGCTACTGTAGCTAGCTCCTGTTTAAGTGCCAGTTTCCTTTCCTCCATCCTTCATCCTTACTTAATCCGCATTTAAAAAGCCAGACTGGTACCAAATGAAGAACAGCCAGCTCTACTGAGCTGAGTCACATGATCCGGATCTCTAAAAAGAGACGGACTTCCTGTCAGAGAGAGACTGGACGGACATCAGCTGAAGAAACACGGGTAAGATCAGAGTTTAGTAAGATAAACCAGGACAGAACTGGACTGGACGTAGCCAGAGTGCTTCATGGAACCATACTGGAGCGTTATGTGACTCCGCTCATCCAGACTTTAGTCGGAGGTGTTTATTCCAGGCCTGCTGCTATTTCTACATGAGCTTTAAAAACTTTTTTTTTTTTTTTTGCCTGAATGGGACACTACAGTCAGGATCAAAAGTAGATTCTTTTTGCAATCTGAACAGCCAGCATAGCCTTTTCCTGCCCCCATCTGGACTTCTCCACGGTAACATGACATCATCTGCAAACTGCCTGTTTACTAACAACCATGTGATGGTGTCACAACACTCTCAGTACATCATGAATATGATGCTTTTCTTTAGAATGCATGTTTTACTTAACATTTTTATAAATTTATTTGATCATTTTCATTAGCTTATTCATTTCTGCGTTGCTTTTATTTTGGTTTTTCTCTGTTTTTGCCTCCTGTTGACCCTCCACAGGCTGTACCAACATCACAGGAAGTTCTAATGAACACTAGAAATCAACCGTCTGCTGCTCTACAGTCACTTAAAAGAAAAAAAAAGAAGGGAAACCTAGAATGAAAAGTCCAGAACATCCTGTTCCTTTTCTTACTGATGAGCCCATACTAAACCATAACCCCAAACTGAGGTTCAGTACTGTGCAGAACTCTTGGGCATGTTTGGGCCAAAAGCTGAGGCTGAAGTAAGGCGTGTAATGGTTGAGTAAGCTGCCTGAGAGCACCGCTGGCTGGGAAGGAGGATTGGCACAACCCTGGTCGTGCTCTGGATGTCCTTGCAAATTACCAGGGACATGGGAAAATAATGTGTTAAAAACTAAAGTCCACACCTGTAAGGAGGAGTAAGGGGTGGATGTGGAGAGTAAGCCTGGAACCTTGAACTGTCTGGGTGGGTGGTAGGGCTGCCATGAGCCCCTGGTTGTGCTGAGGATGACCCAAGACACCAAAAACTGCTGACGGTCTCCGGGTGTACTACCAAGGCCCGGATAAGAGATGCCGTCAAGCTTGACTCTGGCTGCCGAGTGACACACGTATCAGTGTTGAGCTTAGCCCTGACCCCCAAGCCCCAGGCTGTGGCACATCAGGCCCTGTGATAAATCCTTAGACCACTACATGCCTAAAACCTAAGCACATGACTGTATGAACTGACCTGTGACCTCTATGACCCTTACACCCCTAAAATCTGTGGCTGACATGTTTGACTCGTGTCAACATGGAGGTAAAGCTTCACAGCTCACAGCATCACAACGGTTTGTCAATACAAACGCCACACTTCACCTTCTCCACGTCCAAAATAAAAGTCCTAGATTTCAGTTTTTCACCAGAGGAAACAAACATTCTAGAGAAATAAATGTTTAATTGATGCCGTGTCGACAGCGAGCCTGTGACGCTGCTACGGTGTAACACTGCCATCCTCTATCTCAGCCTGTGTACGTGTGTTTAGATGTGTGACTCTGTGAGGTGTGCCTGCTCTGACAGGTGGAGGTGAGTTGTTGTGCTAATATGATGGCAACTCTTCACACTCAAGGACGCCGCTGTGCTCACGCCAAGAGCTCCACCTTCCATCAGGACGTGTCCGACTGCCTCACAGCATATAGATCAGTCAGTGAGTACAGAGGGAAGTCCCAGGTGTCATCTGTCTGCGTCATGGCTTTATTTCACACCTCAGTGCATTGATGTGACTGTGTCCTGTTTGCTCTATGGGGCGTTTTCACGTCACCTGCAGGAGTCCAGATGGGGACAGGAAGTGCTTTCTGCACAGAGAAGCAGGTCTGTGCAGTGTATGGCTGTTCCAGACGTCCAAATGTGAAAAACACTAAAAAAAAAAGGGACTCATGAAGGCTAGTTTGAAAAGCCAGTGGAGAAACGTCAGAGAGATCCAAAACCTCCATTTAATGTAGGAGGGGCGGAGTCAGACAGCACTTGTGTTTGCAGGGACCATTTCATGAAGAGAAGACTAGAACCAGGGCAGGTCCAGGAGTGTTGAGCCCAGAGAAGACCAAAGATACACGACAAGCCTGGATGTGACGGCCGCTGGGCGACGTTCTAAACACCTCCCAGCTCACACCGCTGAGACTGTCGGAGACAAAGTCGTCTCCATAACAACAACTCTCACTCATTTTAAAGAGATTTATTTCTGAAGTAACTGATGAATGAATCCCTCTCTACAGGAGGGACTGCACATTAGGAATGGGCAGTGATATGGTAATGCAATACACCGGGGTAAAGTACAGTATGGCTCTAATTGGCATGAAGACAGTGCTGCATACATGTTTAATAAATGCCTTTAGAATGAGCGTCTGGTTCTGGTGCTCGCATCCCTGTCTGTGAAAATAATATTAAAGTGATGACTGTTAATAATGTCAGGCTAATTTGTGAAACAAGGGTCCAGGAAGGAAAAAGACACGCCACATATACTAAAGCCACTCTACCTGCTGTGTCTCAGGTCATCAGCATGTTGAAGATTGATAGTTTTTCACTTCTGTCTCCCATAAAGAAAGAAATCATCAGATTATTATGAGTAAGGCGGGGTGTAAATGTTTACAATTGTGACTTTTCATTTAAAGGTCACATTTCATGCAAAACACACTTTTTCAGGCTTTTCTAACAAAAGTATGTGCCCCTGGCTGCCCCCCCTTCACCACTTTTCAGAAAACGTGTGGTGAAGCTGTTCTCAGATTTTCTCCTCATGATGTCATGTGGGGAGTTAGCCCCGCCCCCAGGTCCAGTTGGCCCTCCCAGCTTGGAAGAAAGTTCTGCCCTCCTTTCCTGATCCTCCTCTCAGCTCAGAGGAGGATCAGGAGAGCCACATCCATTTTCTGAGAAGGGCGGAGTCAGGGGTGGAGTCAGACTGCTCAGGAACATTTAAAGCTACAGACACAGAAACAGCTGGTTCTGAGCAGGTCTGAAACGGAGGGGTTTTTAGACATGCAGAAATCAATACTGGAGGGTTTTTACTGCAACAAACTTCACAGGCATGTTGTGGGGACCTCTGAGACCGATATAAACTTGTCTTAAAGGATAAAATATGTGACCTTTAATAAAAGAAAGAACATGGTGTCTGCTCATTTTCTGTTAGAGAAGGATGAATGTGTGGGTTACTGCTGAAATATACACTAACACACTCACACACACACACACAGACAAAATAGTGTGAGAATCTTTGGGTTCACTGATATGTGGTCATGTTTGAGAATGACGGTTCAGACGGGTGAATCTGTGTTTTTCGCTCATCTTTACAGCTAACGTGTCTCTCTGTGTCTCTCTGTGTCGTGTGTTGTGTGTCTCTCTATGTCATTGTGTGTGGTTGTGTGTCCATATATTTGTGTCTGTTAGGAGGAGGCGGGCTTGCTGTAGTCCTCCACCCCGGTGATGGTAGCTTTGCAGAAGAAACAGTCCTTGTTGTTCATCAGATGCTGGTTGATGCAGGCTCTGCAGACGAAGGAGAGAGAGAGGAACATGTTAATGACCACGCGAGCTCTGAGGTGGACTCTGGGAAAACTCAGATCTGATCAGGATACAATAGACTTAAGAGATGGAGAGAGAATCTGAACAACACTTATGCACAAAAGTCTGGCATAATATATGAACATTATATGGACAAAAGTATTCGTCCACACCTGTTATTATTGAATCCAGGTGTTTCAGTCAGACCCACAGGTGTATAAATCCCCACCTATCCATACAGTCTCAAACATCTGTGGTCCTAAACGGTTATTCTGAAGAGCTCAGAGACTCCAGCGTGGTTCTGATGATGACACCTTTGACAGAATTCATCCCTGCTGGATATTCCACAGTCAGCTGTCAGGGATGTTATTAGGAAGTGGAAGAGTTTAGGAACAACAGCTCAGCCATGAAGAGGAAGGCCAGGTAAAATCACAGAGCGGGGTCAACGACTGCTGAGGATCATGGGTAAAAGTCTCCAGGTCTCTGCTGAAGAGTTCTGAACTTCCACTGGCATTAATGTGAACAGTAAAACTGCAGCAGGAGCTTTAAGAATGGGTCTCCTTGGCTGAGCCGGTCCGACTGCATTGTTCTGACTGTGAAGTTTGGTGGAGGAGGGATAATGGTCTGGGGCTGTTTTTCAGGGTCTGGGCTAGACCCCTTATCTCCAGTGAAGGCCGATCTTAATGCTTCAGTAGACCAAGACATTCTGGACAATGCTATGCTTCCAACAGTTTGGGGAAGGCCCTTTTCTATTCCAGCATGACTGTGGCCCAGAGACCAGAGAAGGACTAGAAAGACCTGGTTTGATGAAGAACTGGACTGGTCCACACAGAGTCCTGACCTTAAAGATGTATAGGAATGCATATTTATGTTTTTGGTGGCATAACATCTAACAAAATAAGAACCTGCAAAAAAAGTCTGGGTAAAAAAACGTGTTTCTGTAGTTATAAACCTTCAAGTAATCAAACCTCCAGGTGAGTTTCAGTTCAGTCACTGAGCCAAGAATGTCTGTTTTGAGATAAAATTCACCTATTGTTGATTTTTCTAACCTCCTGACCAGAGGAAATGCCTCCTAAATGAAAAAGCTAACCTTTCAGAGTAAATGGGGTCGTTTGGATCGGTTTAATGATTTAAAATCATAATTTAGACTTTAATTAAGAGCTCTGTCACTTATTGCCTGAGTGAAGCCTTGCAGGTGATTTTCCGCCCCCAGGTGAGTGTGTTTTCCTCTCTTGGACAGCGCTGTCGATCACCAGCAGAATAATCCATACCGCTGAGTTAGCGTGCCAGCTAAGTTAAATGGTTCGGAGCAGCGGGACGACATGAAATATGTATCGAGGTCTGAGTCGGACCAAGGTCTGCTGCCCACGGAGCTGCAGCCGTCAGCACTCTGCAAACAGCTGACTCACACACCTGCAGAGAGAGTATTTATGCATCATACTGAACATACAGCAGTGGGAGGAGGCGTGTGTTCTCAGATATGGACGTTCTTTATGTGTGCTCCACGTGTCCACATTCAAGGACAGATTATATATTAAAAAGCTCCTAAGAAGACGTATGAGAGCGGATCGATGAGGCCTTCAGGTGAACAAAGCTCAGTCACCTGAGGGTGAAGGAGGGGGAGAGGCACAGCTCCTGCAGAAATCAGCAATTATAAAAACAATAGTGAGGAAATCTACTAGCAAATGTAGATTTCATATTATTTATATTTAATAGTGCAAACTTTGAAGATTTCTGATTTTCTGTGCCTGTTTTAAATCCAAAACTTCATCATTCTCAGAGGAAAAACGTCCTGAGCTTCAGCTGTTTTGTCCCCGTGCTCACATTGCTCTCAGTTGGAAAAAACAATCCACATCTTGGAGCAATGCCACGCGCATCAATACCCCTCCTGCCCCGCCATCCAATCACAATCAAGAGAAGACGGACCAATGACGCTGGTTTTTCTGTAACAACAGTAGAGGAGACACCGATCTGACTCTCCTCTCTGAGGGACAATGACAGGTTCAGAGCTGCTGCTAACTCTAGGACATGGTTCAGTCTGAAGTTTTCATGTTTTTTGGTGATGCTGCTACGACAAGAAGTCCTCTCTCTAGACCCCCAAAGACCCACACTAACAGACTGATTAGTTAATAAAGTTGATCAAAACTTCCCATTGTCTCAGGATCACTTTAATCACTGACCAGTTCCTCTCTGCCCCCTCTAGGTCAGGGTTGGGAGCGTGTGCTGGTTCAGCACTTCACTGTGTCCGCTATAGTCCTGGACTGCGCTGTCCTCCTGATGGCCCTCCTCCAGACCTGCTCCAGGACCATGCCCCACCTCTCCAGGTACCGTCCCAGCTGAAACCTCTGAGACGTACATGGCCAACCCCACTAAACGCACAGTTGCCCCCCCCACCCCACACACACACACACACACACACACATCCTCAACTTCTGAACACACAGCATTAGACCGAGGTCTAACAAAGACACCCAAAAATGTGCTGAAGTGAAGGTGTCACAGAGGGTTCCAGTCTGCTCCTCTGGCCATCCAGACCTCTCAGGAGTAAGACCAGGAGGACCAAGGACCCAAAGACTCTTGCTGTTTCTCAGAGCCAAGGAGGGATCTTGGACTATTCCAATGTCAAGTATCCTCTGCTAGCAGGAATTACCCACAATCCAATACACAATGTTTTCTTCTCTTCAAAAAAATAAAAATGAATAAAAAACAGCATAATATCAGGAGGAAGCCGATCCTCGACCGCTCATTACATTTTTAAATGTCCTGCATAGTTGTCATCATCATCATTTATGGCATCGAAATGCTACCAGGTAAAAGCAGTGCCATAGAGTAGGATTATATTATATGTGGTTATAGTGAAAATGACCATATGATCATATTATTATGTTTATTATGATTATATAATGACTTGAGAGCACACTAGATGGCGCTGGCTGGTAAACCCCTCACTCCATGTTCTGGTCTGAGTCTGTGGTTGATCCCAGCCTCAGTCAGCGGATTAATGGATCAGTATGGTAGGTGACCTGCTCCAGATGATCCACACTCTCACCTTTCACAGACACGGACAAATGTTAGCTCTACTATGTTAGCAGAGCTAACTGCTAATGTTAGCTTTGCTAATGTTAGCTCTGCTAATGTTAGCTCTACTATGTTAGCCCTGGATATGTTACCCCTGCTAATGTTAGCTCTGCTAATGTTACCCCTGCTAATGTTAGCTCCGCTAATGTTACCCCTGCTAATGTTAGCTCCGCTAATGTTACCCCTGCTAATGTTACCCCTGCTAATGTAAGCTCTGCTAATGTTACCCCTGCTAATGTTACCCCTGCTAATGTTAGCTGTGCAAATGTTTGCTGTGCCAATGTTAGCTCAGCTTATTTTAGTTCTGCTGAGTTACCTCTGCCAATGTTACCCATGCTAATGTTACCCCTGCTTTTGTTAGCTCTGCTAATGTTTGCTCTGCTAATGTTACCCCTGCTAATGTTAGCTCTTATAATGTTAGCTCTGCTAATGTTAGCTCTGCTAATGTAAGCTGTGCTAATGTTACCTCTGCTAATGTCACATCTGCTAATGTTAGCTGTGCTAATGTAAGCTCTGCTAATGTTACCTCTGCTAATGTCACATCTGCTAATGTTAGCTGTGCTAATGTAAGCTCTGCTAATGTTACCTCTGCTAATGTTAGCTCTTATAATGTTAGCTCTGCTAATGTTAGCTCTGCTCATGTGAGCTCTGCTAATTTTAGTTCTGCTAAGTTAGCTGTGCTAATGTTACCCATGCTAATGTTGCCCCTGCTAATGTTAGCTCTGCTAATGTTAGCTGTGCTAATGTTAGCTGTGCAAATGTTAGCTGTGCAAATGTTAGCTCTGCTAATGTTAGCTCTGCTAATGTTAGCTGTGCTAATGTTACCCCTGCCAATGTTAGCCGTGCAAATGTTAGCTCTGCTAATGTTAGTTCTGCTAATGTTACCCCTGCTAATGTTACCCCTGCTAATGTTACCCCTGCTAATGTAAGCTCTGCTAATGTTAGCTGTGCAAATGTTTGCTGTGCTTATGTTAGCTGTGCAACTGTTAGCTCTGCCAACGTTAGCTCTTCTCATGTGAGCTCAGCTAATTTTAGTTCTGCTAAGTTAGCGCTGCCAATGTTACCCATGCTAATGTTGCCCCTGCTAATGTTAGCTCTGCAAATGTTAGCTGTGCTAATGGTACCTCTGCTAATGTTACCCCTGCTAATGTTACGCCTGCTAATGTTACCCCTGCTAATGTTAGCTCTGCTAATGTTATCTCTATTAATGTTAGCTCTGCTACTTTTAGCTCTGACAATGTTACCTCTGCTAATGTTAGCTCTGCTATGTTAGCTCCGCTAATGTAAGCTCTGCTAATGTTACCTCTGGTAATGTTAGCTGTGTTAATGTTAGCTCTGCTAATGTTAGCTGTGTTAATGTTAGCTCTGCTAATGTTACCCCTGCTAATTTTACCCCTGCTAATGTCAGCTCTGCTAATGTTACCCCTGCTAATGTTAGCTCTGCTAATGTTAGCTCTGCTAATGTTACCCCTGCTAATGTAAGCTCTGCTAATGTTAGCTCTGACAATGTTAGCTGTGCAAATGTTACCCCTGCTAATGTAAGCTCTGCTAATGTAAGCTCTGCTAATGTTACCCCTGCTAATGTTACCCCTGCTAATGTTAGCTCTGCTAATGTTTGCTGTGCTTATGTTAGCTGTGCAACTGTTAGCTCTGCCAACGTTAGCTCTGCTCATGTGAGCTCAGCTAATTTTAGTTCTGCTAAGTTAGCGCTGCCAATGTTACCCATGCTAATGTTGCCCCTGCTAATGTTAGCTCTGCAAATGTTAGCTGTGCTAATGTTACCTCTGCTAATGTTACCCCTGCTAATGTTACGCCTGCTAATGTTACCCCTGCTAATGTTAGCTCTGCTAATGTTATCTCTATTAATGTTAGCTCTGCTACTTTTAGCTCTGACAATGTTACCTCTGCTAATGTTAGCTCTGCTATGTTAGCTCCGCTAATGTAAGCTGTGCTAATGTTACCTCTGGTAATGTTAGCTGTGCTAATGTTACCTCCGCTAATGTCACATCTGCTAATGTTAGCTGTGCTAATGTAAGCTCTGCTAATGTTACCTCTGCTAATGTTAGCTCTTATAATGTTAGCTCTGCTAATGTTAGCTCTGCTAATAGTACCTCTGCTAATGTAAGCTCTGCTAATGTTAGCTCTGCTAATAGTACCTCTGCTAATGTTAGCTCTTATAATGTTAGCTCTGCTAATGTTAGCTCTGCTAATAGTACCTCTGCTAATGTAAGCTCTGCTAATGTTAGCTCTGCTAGTAGTACCTCTGCTAATGTTAGCTCCGCTAATGTTAGCTCTGCTAATATAACTTCTGCTAATTTTACCCCTGCTAATGTTAGCTGTGCAAATGTTAGCTGTGCTAATGTTACCTCTGCTAATGTCATATCTGCTAATGTTAGCTGTGCTATGTTAGCCCTGCTAATGTTACCTCTGCTAATGTTATCTCTGCTAATGTTACCTCTACTATGTTAGCTGTGCTATGTTAGCCCTGCTAATGTTACCTCTACTATGTTAGCTGTGCTAATGTTAGCTGTGCTAATGTTAGCTCTGATAATTTTATCTCTGCTAATGTTAGTTCTGATAATGTTAGCTCTGCTAATAGTACCTCTGCTAATGTAAGCTCTGCTAATTTTAGCTCTGCTAATAGTACCTCTGCTAATGTTAGCTCTGCTAATAGTACCTCTGCTAATGTTAGCTCTGCTAATGTTAGCTCTACTAAAGTAAGTTTTGGTACTGTTAGCTTTGTTATTGTTGGTTCTGCTAATGTTAGCTCTGCTATGTTACCCCTGCTTATGTTAGCATTGCTACTGTTAGCTCTGCTAATAGTACCTCTGCTAATCTTAGCTCTGCTAATAGTACCTCTGCTAATGTTAGCTCTGCTATGTTACCCCTGCTTATGTTAGCATTGCTACTGTTAGCTCTGCTAATAGTACCTCTGCTAATCTTAGCTCTGCTATGTTACCCCTGCTTATGTTAGCATTGCTACTGTTAGCTCCGCTAATAGTACCTCTGCTAATGTTAGCTCTGCTAATAGTACCTCTGCTAATGTTAGCTCTGCTATGTTACCCCTGCTAATGTTAGCATTGCTACTGTTAGCTCTACTAAAGTAAGTTTTGGTACTGTTAGCTTTGTTATTGTTGGTTCTGCTAATGTTAGCTCTGCTATGTTACCCCTGCTAATGTTAGCATTGCTAATGTTAGCTCTACTAAAGTAAGTTTTGGTACTGTTTGCTTTGTTATTGTTGGTTCTGCTAATGTTAGCTCTGCCACTGTTAGCTCTGCTAATGTTAGCACCCTGGACAGAGAGAGTCCCCCAGTAGAAGACCAACCACTGACCAGAAGGTTTAGAGGTGGGTCAGGGTCTCCTTGGAACCGGGGCAAATGTCCTCTGCTCCACACCGCTGATGCTGTCTGGGATGGTGGCTCCAAACAGGATTTAGAGAAAAGCCAGTCTGAACATCTTGGACTGATGATTCTCGTGCCAACTAGTTGGTGGGTTTTATGAGCAGCAGATATCCAGAGGGGCTCTTAAAAGGTGTCCCCCAGGGTCCTGGTGTCATGTTGATCTGGACTTGATTAAAGCTAACAACCCTGCTCATGTAGCGCCTGGATATCTACCAACCAGAGACGTCTGTAAACTCAGGTAAATGACAGGATTATGTAACAAAGCGTGAACGCTCCCACCACACGGATGCCAGCGATAATTCACTAACTACCGAGGTTTTACTGATCCTGTACGATAAAGCTTTATGCTTCCTCTACATGTCCTCAGCAGAGCTGCAGATAAACTTTGAGTGCGTTCCTCCATCAAACGGATAAAAATAAAACTTAAAAATAACAAGGAAGAATCCATACAACTCCACAGAAACGGTCTCTGGCTGTTCTTCACGACGTCTGTGAGCAGAGATGAAGTGTGTGTGTGGGGTGTTTGACATGAAAGCAGCAGCGTGTATTTGTGGACTCACTTGCAGGACTTGTGGGAGCACGGTTTGAAGATGGCGGAGATGGAGTGAGCGTAGCAGATCGGACACAGGTCCTCTTCACTCGTCGGCTGGGAGAGAAATAGAGAGAGAAATAGTTCATCATCTTAAATGTTGAGGTTAAAAAGACGACTGCTTCCTCTCAGTGGTCTTCAGGTTTAACTGAAAAAATCAGAACTAGAGAATCATTCAGGGTTTTAGTGACAATTATAATCTCTTTAACTCTGCATGAGAGTGAAAACAGTCGGCCTGGTTCAGCAAAAAGGTAAAAAATATCCAGCCAGTTCTCTGTCTGCTCTTTCTTTTAGTTATTTTATTGAACATTTCAGAGATAGAGGGGCCGTAAACACAGCTGTGGGACAGGCGGGAAAATTGCATCAATAAAGTCCAAACAGAAAAAGCACAAACACTGGGACACCAAAACTGCAGCAGCAGACAAAAGTCGATTTGAACACTCAGACTATCTGATGACAGAGTCAAACAAAAAAAGGAGAGATGTTTTTGAAGACGAGCTCAGAATAGCTGCAGCAGCAGCTTTGTTAGCATCCTCAGCCCCAGTGCATTGTGGGACATGTGGGTTAACACCAGCAGCACTGTGGGAGATGGTTCACACCAGCTCTTCACACTCAGCCCCTCCCTCTGCTCCTCATGTTAACACCTCCAAACTTCTCCTCACCTTTCACACTTCCTGTCCTCTTTAACGCCTCCATACTCCCCCCTCTCTTATGCCGTGTTTCCATCGGGGGTCCAGTTTGATTCAGTTCGGTTTGGTAAGGTTTGGTACGCTAAACCCCTAAATAGTTTGTGTTTCCACGTACACCCGTGCTCTCACTTGGGTGGGCGGGGCTGTAAAAGCACGCATGTAAAGTCACAGACAGAGCGAGTCAGCAGTTGCAGCTGCAGAGTTATAGAAAGGATTAAGGGAATAAGCAGTGAACAGCTTTATTTCAGCTGAAAGTGCTTTTTAAAAACATAACTACATCTTAATGATGTTAACAGCTGTCAGTACAGATCCTCAGCTGATGGAATACATGTACAGAGACGGTTTGAGTCGTAACGCTACAACAAAATATGAAAGTTTAGAGCTGTACTGTGAGAATTGGCTGCATTAAAAATAAAGTTAAAGTTCAGCTGGTGTTAAAATCAAGCTAGATTAAGTCAGAAATGTGCTGATCTCGTTGTAAAATAGTCTGCAGCCTGAAGTTTCATGAGCCCGTTAAACAACCACAGAGCGATGTTTTCACAGGTTACCTAACGTAAGTCGTAGATTAATAACTAGTCACAGATGAGAATGAACTGTTCTAAGGCTTCGGATTCACAAAACTTCTGCATTAATTTAGTTTCTCATCATCGCGGATGGATCAGGCTGATGTGAGCCTTCAGGTTCTGCTTTGTGTTCTTAAATCATCCAGATAAACGTCAGGAAACTTGATTTGTGGCCGGATACCAATATCCATAGACTAGGAAACAGTTTGGAACTCCATCGAGTCCAGATATTTTCCATTTAAGCAGATATTGGTCCATTTTTCTCCCGTTTTTGCCCACTTCTCACAGCAGACTTCATCGTTTGAAGCCCGGAGGCGAGCAGCTGAGTCACGCGCTTACGTGACATCAGTGCAGCACCTATTGTTGTGTGTGTAGCTCCACCTTTTTGGCACAGTTAGGTAAGATTGGCACCCCTACGGAAGGGTACCAAAAAGTGGGACGTACAGGTTGGTTTTTTGGGACCCTTTCTCTATGGAAATGCCAAAAAAAAGCGTGCTGTACTGCACCGAACTGAGCCGGACCGCTCGGTGGAAACAACCTATTAGTTCTCTCTGGTTCCATTCTTCCCTTCACTTCCTTCCTCCTTCCTCTCCTAAAGGTAATCATCTGTGACAAAAAAGTAAAGTCTGGTAGCACAAAAAAGTAAAGTCTGTGTGCTTTCCTTCAGGTTCTCATGTCAGAGATCCCTCTTCTTTCTCACAGAAACTTAGAGACTGTAGGTAAACCCAGCAGCCTTCATCCATGATCCAGCTCCTGAAACCCACATCAGAGAAGGCTAACAGCTCTCTAAACAGTCGTTCTTCTAAATGGAGTTAGGTTTGAACATTACTGATGCCTTCGCTTTGCTGTAATCACTTCCTGTTTGAAATAATAGACACGTCTTTAGGAGTGAACACAGCTACAGAGAATAAAAGACTCGACAGAAGAAGAATAACACGAGATTTAAAACCAGAAAACAATCAGAGAAAGAATAAATCCTCCACCACCAAACAAAGACTGAGACTAAAGATTTTCAAACACCAAAGGAACTGAAAATCACAGACTGGCTTTTAGACTGGAGATATTTTAGAACACAGCAGTGGTGTTTGTCTGGATAGTTTGTAACTGCATCATCAATTATCCCTGGACAAACACACAAACATGCTCTGTTAGTGCTGTCGATGGCGACTAACGACTGAAGACCACTGAGAGGAAGGGTCAAAGCTGCGAGAGAGAACACTTAACATGGAGGAATAAACCCAACAGAGCAGACGAGAAGCAGAACAACAGGAGAGAGACGGATGTTTCTTTAACACGAGGATTAATGGAGGAGAGAGAGGAGGAGGAGGGAAATGATGAAGGACTGAGAGAGGTGAAGGTCAGACAGAAAATAACAGGAAGACAATGGACTGAGGAGAAGAAAAGAAACAGCAGAAGAAGAAGACGATGGTTAGTGGAGCCTTTAACAGCTGAGTGGTTCCTGTCAGAGTGTGAGGAGGTCCCAGATGTCGGTCTGCAGGAACTCTGAGCTCACTGGAACCCAGAAGAATCCAGAACCTCTGCTGTAGTCCTGCTGGGAGCAGACAGACTCCATGATCCATGTCATCAGAGAGAGAACCACCTCTGACTGGTTTTGATGTAAGAGTGGTGCGTGCGTTAACTCCACCACAGAGAATATGAACATGATCTACCATCAGAGCATTTATGGAGATTCTGCTATAAAATCTGCATCAACACAAGAACAAGGAGCGTTAGAAGTAGGGCTGTGTATTGGCAAGAATCTGGCGGTACGATACGTACGGCGATACAGGGGTGCTGGTATCGATATATATCAATATTTTTGTTATATATATATATATATATATGTATATATATATATATATATGTATATATATTTATATATATATATATACACCTATATACATATAAGTATATAGGTATATATATATATATATATATATATATATATATATACACACCTATATATATACCTATATAGTGCTTAACAAATGTATTAGAGTACCCTAACCCTAACCACAGTCAGGTTTCTGCCACAGCTGCCCTAAATTAACAGCATTGGTAATTACCAAAATCATTTTGATGTTTCTGCAATGGTTAATACACCAATATGTAGAAGCTCTTTAACCCAAATGATATTTTTAATGCTAAAATAGAATTATTATTGTTATCCATGAATTTTACAATTTACTAATTTACAAAAAACCTGAAAAAATAGTAAAGCACATTAATATTTCTTGATAAATGTGTCAAATTATAGTTATTTACTGTCATTCCTGAAGAGGAAAAATGAATTTTAGTGGTTGAATGTTATGCTTGATTCATTTCTGACTTCTCAGAGAAGCCCAGTGAGCCGGCTCAAATTTGGGTGAATTCAGTTTGAAATTCCTCATTCCTGTTCAAAATGGTAAAACGTGGAGAGCTGACTGAAAATGAAAGAGTCCGCATTAAAGCACTTCATGATGCTGGATGGTCTCTGAGACAGATATGACAGCTGGTCTAATACATTTGTTAAGCTCTGTATATATAAACATTTGTATGTATATGTGGGTGTGTATATTTATGTTTATTTAAAGAAATAAAAACTATGTAATTTTAAGTTAAAATGGAATATAACAGAACAGAATTAAGCTATAAATAAAAATGTATTAAAATTATATGTATCGTATGTAAATTAAAAAATATTTGGTGTATTATAAATATATGGTCCTGCATCATCTGGAGTTTTAACTCTTTTTGTGCATTTTGAAGATGAGGATTTTTCCCATTTGTTGTCATGAACTAAAATTCTTTCAGGATTTCTAAAAGAAAAGTGGAAAAATCTTTTATATTTCACTGTTCATCAGCTTGTGTGTCTTAATGTGATGACAAGGTTCTTGTAAAAGGAAGACTGATCCTCACGTTCAGCTTTGAGGACATGACGTGACCGGCCAGTGTTTTTTTAATGGTATTACAGAAGGCGTCATTCTTAGCGGCACTATGATGGCGCAGGTCCTTACAAAGAAACAAAGTATTGACAGGGTATTTATGGTGACATGAGCAAAAACCAGCGGTAGCTTCAGCGGGCTTCTTTCATGTTAGCTGTTAGCCGCTAAGCTATGATGCTCAGGTCCATTGTGTTGTCTGAGTATTTCACTCTGCTGTGGCATATCTTACAAACGACTTGACTCCCGTAGAAGTCTGTGCCGTCTTTCATGTTTTGGAAGCCAGAATAAATCCACATATCGGCTATGAATGCAGCAGACGCTGCTCTGCTGGGTAGACATGAGGAACCGGTTCGCTCAGACCGACAGTCTCGCGTGTCTCGTTGTCTAAGCAGAGGAGAGGGAGGAGTCAGCTGCTTGCTGCCAACTAGCGGTCAGGGGGTGTAATTACACTACAAACTACCGCTCCAACAAAGTAAATTATTAATCAATAAAATACCAATACTGCATTTTAAAAAATCGATACAGTATTGTGCAGTGAAATATTGCGATATATCAGTGTATCGATATTTTCTCACACCCCTAATTAGAAGAGGTCTGGAATGTTCCTGAGCACGTGCAGTGATTTCAGTACAGAATCATGCCTGTTTTGATGCAGTGGCCCCTGAGGGCCCCTTCAGCCTTGTCCCTTGCTCACTAACCCTTCTGAGAGACTCTGCCTCTCTAAAACCCTCCTTTTATACCCAGTCATGTGACTGACGTGTTGATTATTAACCTCATGAGTGTCAAAACGCTCCTCCATTAATACCATTTACTATTCCAGCCTGTTGTTGCCCTGTCCCTACTTTTTTGAGATGTATTGCTGCCATCAAATTCAAAATGAGCTCATATTTTTTCCTGAAATGGTAAAAAGTCTCAGTTTAACATCTGATATGTGGTTTATGTTCTATTATGTATCAAATGTGGTTCATGAGATTTGACAACCAGACTTCTGTTTTTATTTACACAGTGACCCAACTTTTTTGGAATCAGTGTTTTAGTTTACCATTAAAGAAAGTCATCATACATAAAGCAGTGCACTCTTGTGCCTTGTCTGGTTCTAGATCAGACTTTTTAAACATCAGTAGTTTTCATGTAAAATGGTAGATAGATTTTTTTGCAGCCAAATTTCAGACAAACTCCTGAACATTCTCTCTGAAGATGTTTGGATGAAGCCTGAGAGGTTTTTCAACAAGACATCACACCTCATAATGAGCTCCATCAAACACACGAGGCTCCTTATTTCTATGTGGATCTTAAAATGATTATATAATGTGAAGAAATGACATGTAAGTGCGATGTTTGGGCTGTGTTATGTGAATGTCATTAAGCTGGAACGGTGAGCAGAGGCTCGACAGGCAGAGAGCTGTGGGTGGTGAGTGTCAGAGCAGGAGAAAGGAGAGGTGCTGCTTTCTCTGGAGGAGGAATAAAGGGCAACTTTAAGGAGGAAATAAGAGGGTGGGGGGGGTGCATGATGATAGATCTAAAATAGAGCAGATACAGGAAGACACAAAGAAAGTACAGGTGTGGGAATGTGGAGGAAGATGGAGGAATGTCTGAAGATTTCATGTTTAAATCCTTTCTTTTTTTTTTTAACCTTTATCAGAGCAGACAGCAGAGGACCAGAAAGAGAGCAGAGAGAGGAGGGAGGACGTTCACCAAACAGAGCCAGGGCTGGGATTCAAACCAACAACCAGTATCCAATAACCAGAGAGGCGTGGCCTCATCCAAGGATCGTCACAACAGATTGTTAGTCCAAAGTGTGAGCTCAATACGATTATTTTACTCCTCCTCATCCTGTCAAAGCAAACTGGATCTGGTCTACAATCCCAGGTCATGGAGACTCAGACCTCTAAAGTCTCTGAGTGACGCTGAATGGCTCACAAACGTGGCAGAGATCATAAAGAACTAAGAGGACACGTAAAAGAAGAGCAGGATTCAGCACCTTCAGGATTTCTCAGGCAGGAAAGACCACGAGTGGAACGATCAAACTATCCGGGTGCTTGGACCCAGCGATGCTGCTAAAACTACATCTGTAGATTACATGTACAACACTGTCACTGCACAGCCATTGTTTCTATCTGTCTGCATGATTCTACAGTCGTCTGCAGGATTCTACAGTCGTCTGCATGATTCTACAGTCGTCTGCATGATTCTGCAGTTGTCTGCATGATTCTACAGTCGTCTGCATGATTCTACAGTCATCTGCATGATTCTACAGTCGTCTGCATGATTCTACAGTCGTCTGCATGATTCTACAGTCGTCTGCATGATTCTACAGTCGTCTGCAGGATTCTACAGTCGTCTGCATGATTCTACAGTCGTCTGCAGGATTCTACAGTCGTCTGCAGGATTCTACAGTCGTCTGCAGGATTCTACAGTCGTCTGCAGGATTCTACAGTCGTCTGCATGATTCTACAGTCGTCTGCAGGATTCTACAGTCGTCTGCAGGATTCTACAGTCGTCTGCATGATTCTACAGTCGTCTGCAGGATTCTACAGTCGTCTGCAGGATTCTACAGTCGTCTGCAGGATTCTACAGTCGTCTGCAGGATTCTACAGTCGTCTGCATGATTCTACAGTCGTCTGCATGATTCTACAGTCGTCTGCATGATTCTACAGTCGTCTGCATGATTCTACAGTCATCTGCATGATTCTACAGTCATCTGCATGATTCTACAGTCGTCTGCATGATTCTACAGTCATCTGCATGATTCTACAGTCGTCTGCATGATTCTACAGTCATCTGCATGATTCTACAGTCGTCTGCATGATTCTACAGTCATCTGCATGATTCTACAGTCGTCTGCATGGTGGGGCTAATATGTACCATGTACAGTGCTTAACAAATGTATTAGACCACCTGTCATCTCTGTCTCAGAGACCATCCAGCATCATGAAGTGCTTTAATGCGGACTCTTTCATTTTCAGTCAGCTCTCCACGTTTTACCATTTTGAACAGGAATGAGGAATTTCAAACTTAATTCACCCAAATTTGAGCCGGCTCACTGGGCTTCTCTGCAAAGTCAGGAATGAATCAAGCATAACATTCAACCACTAAAACTCATTTTTCTCTTCAGGAATGACAGTAAATAACTATAATTTGACATATTAATCAGAAATATTAATGTTCTTCACTATTTTTTCAGGTTTTTTGTAAATCAGTAAATTGTAAAATTCATGGATAACAATAATAATTCTATTTTAGCATTAAAAATATCATTTGGGTTAAATAGCTTCTACATATTGGTGACAGACAACACAATGGACCTGAGCATCATAGCTTAGCGGCTAACAGCTAACATGAAAGAAGCCCGCTGAAGCTACCGCTGGTTTTTGCTCATGTCACCATAAATACCCTGTCAATACTTTGTTTCTTTGTAAGGACCTGCGCCATCATAGTGCCGCTAAGAATGACGCCTTCTGTAATACCATTAAAAAACCACTGGCCGGTCACGTCATGTCCTCAAAGCTGAACGTGAGGATCAGTCTTCCTTTTACAAGAACCTTGTCATCACATTAAGACACACAAGCTGATGAACAGTGAAATATAAAAGATTTTTCCACTTTTCTTTTAGAAATCCTGAAAGAATTTTAGTTCATGACAACAAATGGGAAAAATCCTCATCTTCAAAATGCACAAAAAGAGTTAAAACTCCAGATGATGCAGGACCATATATTTATTATACACCAAATATTTTTTAATTTACATACGATACATATAATTTTAATACATTTTTATTTATAGCTTAATTCTGTTCTGTTATATTCCATTTTAACTTAAAATTACATAGTTTTTATTTCTTTAAATAAACATAAATATACACACCCACATATACATACATATGTTTATATATACAGAGCTTAACAAATGTATTAGACCAGCTGTCATATCTGTCTCAGAGACCATCCAGCATCATGAAGTGCTTTAATGCGGACTCTTTCATTTTCAGTCAGCTCTCCACGTTTTACCATTTTGAACAGGAATGAGGAATTTCAAACTGAATTCACCCAAATTTGAGCCGGCTCACTGGGCTTCTCTGAGAAGTCAGAAATGAATCAAGCATAACATTCAACCACTAAAACTCATTTTTCTCTTCAGGAATGACAGTAAATAACTATAATTTGACACATTTATCAGAAATATTAATGTGCTTTACTATTTTTTCAGGTTTTTTGTAAATCAGTAAATTGTAAAATTCATGGATAACAATAATAATTCTATTTTAGCATTAAAAATATCATTTGGGTTAAAGAGCTTCTACATATTGGTGTATTAACCATTGCAGAAACATCAAAATGATTTTGGTAATTACCAATGCTGTTAATTTAGGGCAGCTGTGGCAGAAACCTGACTGTGGTTAGGGTTAGGGTACTCTAATACATTTGTTAGGCACTGTGCATTTTGGTCTGAGCGCTGAGGTCAGCCCTACAGTCGGCTCTGTCTGTGTCTGACTGAGTGATGCTACTTTCAGACTCGTGCATACAGAGCTGGGTTTAGTTGCACTGAAAGCTGTCAGTAATGGCTGCCTCCACTGCTGTAAATACTCCCAGCTTTAGCACTGTGTCTGTATTACTAGAACTGGACCTTCTGTATAACATCAAGGATAAAAAAAACAAGCCTAAAAGCTTTTCATGTTGGTTAAGATGTTTTCACTCCTCTGCTGACCTGCTGCAGCATGAATAAGTGATAGTTATGAAAGGGTTAGTTGTTGTGAGTGGTTGTATACAAGGCCGGCTAGTGGAGTGATTAGCTGGGACTTAGCCGCAGCATCAGTTTTGTCTGAACTGGACAACGTGCCGTTATTAAAACAAGCACAGAGAGCGACACTGAAAGCTCTCTGTGACAGAAAAGATGTTTTCACTCTACTCCCGCTCTGTTTCAGCACGAGTTTAAGATCATTTTTAAAGATTTATTTTTGGGGGCATTTTTGTGCCTTTATTAGATAGAGGAGGACAGTGGATAGAGTCGGAAACAGGATCAAGGGTGGGGGAGAGACGTGCGGTAAGGGGCCTTGGGCCAGATTCGAACCTGGGCTTCCTGCGTACATGGGGAGCGCCTTTAACCACTAGGCCACCTGCTCCCCAAGTTTAAGATCATTTTTATGAACCTTACTGGATCCCTTTAAACCTCACAATTATCCACCAGTTCACTGTTTCATTCATGTCAACTTAACTGATCCATGATCTACCTCACATCCTGGTTTGGATTGTGGCTCTGGCTGGAGGATTTTGAGGATAATGTGGCTCTTTGGTAGAATACGGTTGAAAAAGTTGAACTAGCAGTGAATGCATGAACACTGTCAGCTGACTCTGACACTGAAGGCTGTTTCAATTAGAACAGAGTTATAATCACACTTAACTCTAAATGTTGAACTCTGAGATATCAACACTCCAGGTTTCTCTGTCTATCGAGCATCATGACCCGTAACAGAGCGGTGGCGGCACGATCTAGAGCGGACAGACACCACAGCCGCCACGCAGCAAACACGCACCCAGTCTGAGACTATGAGAGTGAAACTCTCAGCTGATAGGTTAAAAACTACACAGACGGCTTTACTGGTGGACTTATGGACAACCCTTTATAACATGTGGAAGTCTGACCCTTTAAAACCTACTATTGTGCAAGTCTGCCAGGACTTATTCTTACATTTTTACATACTGTAGTGCCACTTTTGGGAGTATTTTTATTTGCTTTCCATCAAAATAACCCTTATATCCCAAGTTTTAATAATATGTACTGACTTCTGTCTTAACTACTACAATAAATTGCTTAAAAGTGCAATAATCCTAAAAAATGAAAATTTTTTCTGTTTTTTTCACATATATTTCAAAATACAGAAATTGCACAGCTGTATCCCTCACATTTGTAAATGTAAAAAAGTTGCACAATATCCTTTGGAACCACAGGAAATTTATTTGGAGTTTGTACATAAGTTGCTTTTTCAGATGTAGTCAATTTAGTGACCTGTAAAGAAAAAACGAGCCAGATAAGTAGTTGGACTCTTCATCCAACGCTGTAATTAGTTTGAAAGCTTCGCGCTCTAAAACTGTTTGGCACGACCGGGGTTTTGTGAATCCATAACTACACGTGTGTGGAAGTGTGTCAAAGGTGTGTGTGATGGATGTCTGGTGTGTGTGGGTTGTCTGTCTGAGTGTTTTTGTAAAAAAGTAGGGCTGAAATGAGAGTGAGTTCTTCAATGTATTCCATGGAAAAAACTCCCGGGAAAATACGCCACTTCCTGTTGTTGGGGTGGGGAGCCAATGAGGTAGGGACACTTAGGAGTCATGTAACAGGTCATGCCTACAACGTGATGACATTTATTTCAACGTAGGAAGTGCTGCAAATATCCGTGGTCTCATTTATAAAGATTTTTATTATGTGCATTTCATTGTGTATTTTTACAAACCCATCACTGCAATGATAAAGCGCTCTGAAACATGGAGAACGTGTGAAATGTTAGTGTAACTCCCCAGATTTTATATGCAAAAAGAATGATCAGTCTATCTTATCCGGTTTCAAATCTACGGCCAATCAAACATGGATATGCTTATCGTAGCGCCGGTACTACGCTGGCTTCTAAAGGGTTAAAACACTGAAAAATGTTTAAGTTTCATGTCAATTTTAAAGTTTTCAAAAACACTCTGTTCAGCTCTCCTTTTCTGGATCATTATTGTCTGTTTAGTTTTTCAGCCAAATTTGATGTTAAATGTCTGTTGTGACAGTTTCTCTGAGTTTTATCAAACATTTATGGACTTACACAACGTTTGTGGGGATAGGGAAAGTCTTAAAAGCACAAAGAAATGTCATCAGCAGTAAAAATATAAATGTAGGCAGCTCTAGAGAGGGAGCAGCTTTTCTTGGAGAAATGTTTTTAGTCACACGGAGAGAGAGAGGAACAGAGTGGGCTGGAGAGACTTACTGCAGTAGCTGCTACTTCACTAAACATCCACCTGTGTTCACATGTTTCTGAGGATTTTACCTTTAGATATCAATAAAAGCAGCAGGTTTAAACATTTACACTCAGACCAGTTTGGCTCAACATGAGGAGGAAAACCAGCGGCCATCTTTGGTTTCTCTGTTCTGAACATTTCAAAGTTAATACGCAAGTTTATAGAGAGAAAAACATTTTTGATAGATTTAGACTTTTAATTTCCCTCTCAAAGTGTACTAAATTGATGTAATTACTTTCAAAAAGTACAAAATTTTCTTGCAGAGCAGCATGCCCCCAGACCCTCTAGAAATGTGGGAATATGCATGATCAGAACGGTACCACCTCTGCCTCAAACTGAGCCAGGAAAAACGCTGGGATATCAACCATGGAGGTGAAACAGGTGAGGGCAGAAGTTTGTTCTCACAGAGATGGGAATAGAAGTTTGTCTTTATTTCTCTAACCTGGTGCAGGAGCTCGCTGACAGGATGGATGGATCAGCTGTGATACTAAACATTTCACCATATTCTACAGATTTTCACTGTGAAAACAGATAAAATGCCACAGACTCAGTGTGCAGGCTCTGGAGCATGGAGCTTAAAATAACAGACTGAGTGTGCAAAGAGCTTTGGACAATGATACCAAAAGATGATCAAAAACAGCCGAGGGTAACTTAAAATATTTTAAAATATACTCAGTAAAGGTTGGTTTGGTTTGGACAATAAAGGATTGAACAAAGAGACTGATGATCAGTTAGCTGGGTAACGCCAGCTTAGTTAAACAAAAAAGACGATAATCTAGTTAAAATCAAGCATAAATAAAAAAATATTTGCTTTTAACACTGAAAAAAATGTAAAGTTAAATGTGTGGATGCATGTCCACTTAGAGCTTCCGTACAGTTTCTACATTTTTGCTTTACAACCCACTGGAAAACGTTCCACAAACCAACTGTGGGTCCTGACTAAGGATTTAACTCAGACTAAATCAGAGCACACAGACTGAGCTCATTTCTTTGGTCTGAATGTGTTTAACCAGTTTCATACTTTTACCATGCATTACCATTTTCAGGGTAGGGGGCGCTCTAAGGACAAAGGTTTGGAACCACTCGATCTGAGCGAGCCGAGAGCAAACAGCTGTTAAACTCTCTAATCGCTGACTCGGCTAAAAACAGGTGAAACAGGAAGAGATATTCAGAGACGCTCAGTCTCCTCACAAGCAACAGTGAGAAATCTTTGATTTAATCTAACCTTTTCTATCATAATATCTCCAATAAAGTTGTTATTTTCTAACTGTCATTGTAACAGTGTAACTGTTTTTCTGCTTTGGCAACAGCATGACGGGACTGAAGAACATTAGAGACTGAAGAGAACAGTATGAGCTAACGCCATAGATCCGTACAACCAATCAGGATGAAGACATACAGAGAATACATGAAATCATATCTTAGGTTCACTATATTGCCAAAAGTATTGGCTCACCTGCCTTGACTCTCATATGAACTTCAGTGACATCCCATTCTTAATCCATAGGGTTTAATCTGATGTCAGTCCACCCTTTGCAGCTAGAACAGCTTCAACTCTTCTAGGAAGGCTTTCCCCAAGGTTTAGGAGTGTGTTTATGGGAATTTTTGACCATTCTTCCAGAAGCACATTTGTTAGGTCACACACTGATGTTGGACCAGAAGGCCTGGCTCTCAGTCTCCGCTCTAATTCATCCCAAAGGTGTTCTATGGGGTTGAGGTCAGGACTCTGTGCAGGCCAGTCAAGTTGATCCACACCAAACTCTCTCCTCCATGTCTTTATGGACCTTGCTTTGTGCACTGGTGCACAGTCATGTTGGAACAGGAAGGGGCCATCCCCAAACTGTTCCCACAAAGTTGGGAGCATGGAATTGTCCAGAATCTCTTGGTATGCTGAAGCATTCAGAGTTCCTTTGACTGGAACTAAGGGGCCAAGTGCAATTGGTCACTCTAGAGAAAGCGTCTCCACTGCTCTAGAGTCCAGTGGCAGCGTGCTTTACACCACTGCATTCCACACTTTGCATTGCACTTAGTGATGTATGGCTTGGATGCAGCTGTTACCATGGAAACCCATTCATGAAGATGTCTTCCACTGTTCTTGAGCTAATCTGAAGGCCACATGAAGTTTGGAGGTCTGTAGCCATTGGCTCTGCAGAAAGTTGGCCACCTCTGTGCACTATGACCTCAGCATCCGCTGACCCCGCTCCGTCATTTTACGTGTCCTGCCACTTGGTGGCTGAGTTGCTGTCGTTCCCAATGGCTTCCACTTTGTTATAATACCACTGACAGATGACTTTGGAATATTTAGGAGCCAGGAAATTTCACCACTGGACTTGTTGCACAGGTGGCATCCTATCACAGTACCACGCTGGAATTCACTGAGCTCCTGAGAGCGAGCCATTCTTTCACTAATGTTTGTAGAAACAGTCTGCATGCCTAGGTGATGATTTTATACACCTGTGGACATGGAAGTGACTGGAACACCTGATTTACATTATTTGGATGGGTGAGTGAATACTTTTGGCAATATAGTGTAAATCAGGTACAACAGAAAATATTCAAATGATATGAATGAAGTTAAAGTGAAAGGATACCTGAGGATTAATGTCAGAGCTGAGGTCTGATCAGAGGAACGCTCCGGACTTTTACAGCCCAGCAGAGAAACGCTGAGTTTGTTAAAGTGTGTGAGAGTGTGTGTTAGAGTGTGTGTGAGAGTGTGTGTGAGGGTGTGTTAGAGTGTGTGTGAGAGTGTGTGTGAGAGTGTGTGTGAGAGTTGTGGAGGCTGAGATATGAGTCAGGAAGGTTGAAAGTGTCTGCACTAAAAAAATCAGAGTACAGTCAAACCTCCTAAATGTGCTGCTCTCTCTCTGGCCGACACAAACACGATAAAGTCGACTGTTAGAGGAAAACATGAGAGAGAAGACTCCACAGGAGAGAAAGAGACGCTGCATGGAGAGAGGAATATTCAGAGGAGCTTCACTCATCTCAACACGTTTGTGTTCCTGATTCATGCGCAGAGGGAAATACTTTAATGCCTCATATAAAAACAGATGACCAGAATAATTACTCTCAGACCAACAACCAGCCAAGAAACACTGATTCAGAGGGTTGGTTTTGTCGTCTGGTCTGCTGAATTTAGTTTGTATTGGTGGTTTTTCTACAGCTATTCTGAGACAGCACTGATATCAGAGCCTAATCTTAACCTCTTAACCTCTGGCACCATCTTTCATCAACACAGAGCTGTGCTGATCCTGACTCCACCAATCAGGGACGTCACTGTGACACTCTAGGATCATGGGTAGTGTAGTGCTGTTGACTAAAACTGTAAACAAACAGTTTTTTCTTTAAATAAAAAAGATAAAATATGAATAACGGTCTCCTCCATGCACGTCTCTCTCATGGTAAGTCTTCCTAGAACGTTTTGACATCATGGCTGATACTCAGATCTAAAGCAGCACAGACTGAATGAGGTTGTGGCTGATGAGGGACAGCAGGAAGGGGGGGTGGGCGTGTCAAGTGCTGCGGTCCATCTGGATTCTCACAGCTCTAGTTTGGTGGATCTGGTCTGAATCAAAGACCGATACGATCTGACGTCAGCTTTGGTCCATGTTCACATGAGGGCCCGGACAAAACCAAAACCTGACGTAAGGAAAATGCTCTCTGATTGGTCGATTTCTTGTGGTTTATGAGTACACCTGTACTAAACCTGCTGAGATAGAAACATTTAAAATCAATATTTCAGAGTCACAAATCAAACATGAATTAATAAATGAAAAAAAATGTTTAAAACTTTATTCAAACGATCTTAATCGACATGATAACACTATAACATACTTTTCATTTTTAACTGAATAAACCCAAAAACAACTGTTAGTTTACCAGAGGGACAGAATCCACTACAGCACCACGTGTGCGTGCATGTGCGTGTGCGTGGGTGTGTGTGTGTGTGCATGGGTGTGTGCGTGGGTGTGTGTGTGTGCGTGGGTGTGTCACAGCGAGCAGAGAGCAATGATTGTTCATTTATTACCAACAGATCTCGTTATTTCTCCAATAATTCATCAATAATCAGGAGTTCACATCCTTCCTGGAGGTGAGGCCTCAAAAAAAGAGGTGTTTGACCCTCTGCAAAGGTCAGAGGTCAGAGTGCTTCAGCATGGAGAGTCTGTGTGTCAAAGGGGCAGAGCGTGTGTGTCCACTCAGTAATTGATCTCTGATCATGTAATTCATCCAAAAATAGACCAATAAATATAGTCCAGGTCAAATTCATGTGTTGGAAGGAAGTGATGTCATCACCGTTATCATATTTCTCAGAGTCAGCGTTCTGACAGGATTGTTTCTGAAGCTCCTTCAGGTCTGTCTGTGGGTTTTAACACATCATCCTCTGACTACGGTGTTTTATTTTATCCAGAAGAAGATCAGTATTTCCTGAGTTAGGCCGGACCAAGCTCGGGTTACATTCTCACCACAAATATCTCAATGTATGCTGATGATTCAACCAGATACCTATCAGATAAAGACACTGATCATTTAAATCTTAATTCAGGGAGAGAGTTACAGTTAGGGGTCGACTGGATCAGCAACAATAAACGTGTATTAAATGTACCCAACACAACAGCCTGTAGTTGAAACTGCTTAGATTCTGTTCTAAACCGCAGCTTGAGCTCAGGATAAATCAGACTTTATCAAATCAGGTAGAGTATGTCAAACTTCTGGGTGTTATTAAAGACTGTCCTGGGACAAGCAGGTAAAAAAACTAGTGACTAAGATGGGAAATACTGTCTGTCATTAAAAGATGCACAAAGTTCTTGTCACCAAAAACAGTTCTAGAGCTAATTCAGGCCTTGTTTATTTCTCATCTGGATTACTGCTCTGTTGTCTGGTCCAGAATAAGGCTGCATGTGTGGCTCTATCAAGCAGGTTTAGGTCAAATGTCAGTAAAATGTATGAAAATCTCTCATGGTTTGAATTTAAAAATAGATGATTATATGCACCACGGACTGTCCTAACAACTAAAACCCCTTTAAATTCCTATGAAAAGCTCTCCTTTAGTACAGATGAACACCATTCCTCTACCAGGCATGCTGTTAGAGGATGTTTAAGTTTGCCTAAAGCAAAAACTTCATCAGCTCAGGGCTCAGTAACATCCAGAGAAATGCAGGAATGGAACGAGCTTCCAAATGATATTAAACAACATAATACTCCTTACAGTTTAAAAAAATCCCTGAAAAGATATGATCTCTAGCCAATACTAATTCTAATACTTTGTTGACTACATTGGCTTGCTAACGTCTGTTCTTTAGAGTCACTCAGAGCTATTGTAATGTCTGTTGTCTTTGACTTTGTTTGAGTTTGTGTTGTTTGTGTGATTACTGGTGGTATAAACTGTATTGTCCCAACGTAAACCGTAGACTCCGGCAGGAATAGCTTACAGCTGATGCTTAAACTAATGGAGATCCAAATAAACCAACAAACAAACAAACAAACAAACCAACAAACAAACAAACCCGACCAGTCTCAGTGGACCCAGACCCACTTTTACCAGCGGTCTTGGTCTGATTGTTTGGACCAGAGTTTGGTGGTCTGGAGTTTGTTTTTGTAGATACACAGCTGGCAAACCGCATTAATCCACGTAGAGCAGATCGATCCAAACAGCCAGAAAAACGCGCTAGGCATCTGGTCAACTTCCACTGGCTCCTGACAGAAAACACGCCCTACATGAACATCACGTCTCATCCTGAAGCAGGAGCAAAAGGTCATCAGGAGGTCAGTGGGTCACAGAGCTACGATGACCGGGAAAAGTTAACGTTAGAGGTGGAAAACCACAAAATTTTACATAAACCACACATCTTTTATGGACAACAGAAACCTTTAAACTTTCTAATGTACTCACCTATTTAAAGACAAAATCATGGAATCGTGTCAACATGAACGACAATCAGCCCAAAAGAACATAAAAGAATCTTCTTCTGACGTTCTTTTCCCACATGAACTCCTAGTTCTCCTGTTATTTAGCGCCTTGCACCTAAAGCGCTGTAGAGGCCACTCCGGTGTGCAAGGTCGCTCGCCTTCGGTCAGATAAAAACCTCTGCGCTGCAGAAAGCAATGACGGCTAAAAAGCTCTGTGTTTTCGGCAGCCAAATGTTCAGTAATAGCATTAAAACACACATAAAACCACCATAGAAAAATAAACTTTTACTGTAAATCTAAGGTCTGTATGTATGAAAACATGAGAATCTGTGGGTGAATATTCCAGAGGAACACGGATAAACATGATTATGAGCTAAAAGTGAGACCATAATGAGCATCCATGTCTATAATCATCATCATCATTATAGCATGCATGCTAACATGTAATCAAAGGAGCTAGCTGTGTCATTATGAGAGTAATTATACAGTCAGACAGGTGGAACCATCCCAGCGCTCACGGTCAGTGACGAAGAAGAGGAAGAAGAGGAAACAAAGAGGGAAATGATCCTGATGACATCATCTCCGTATCATTTCCTCCTCTCATGTGGTTTTCAAAGGTTTAATACGGATCGGTCGGCCTGTTGCTGTCTGTTAGCTCGCAGACGTGTCGGCTGGTCGCTGTAATAAGAAATAAGAAATGCAGACAGGAGGTCGGCTAATCGGTCTGACAGCAGCAGAGGTGGAGCGGAGAGAGGTGTCAAGACTTATTGTTGGGCCGTCCTGATTTGTCATGAAGCTGATTTAATAAAAACCTTGGATAAAAGCAGCCGTCATCGTTAAAGCAACACACGTTTCCTTCCTGAACGGCGACAGTCTGGAGTTTAGAGCCATGAAGTTACACAAGATTTACATGAAGGTTCAAATTTGTCATAGTTTCACTTATTCTGACAAACAACAAATCATGAAAACAGTTCTGCACACTTCATCTCTACTATGATTAGAGCGCAGAAATACCAAACATCTGTCCCTTATGTTCACTGTCCTGTGTTGGCAAAGGTTGGAAAACTATAATACATTCCATCCTTGCCTTTACAGATGTCCTTTAAAGCCCATTACATTCCATCCTTGCCAAGAAAGATGATGTCATGATTTCATCCTTTGAAGAAAACAAAACATTTCATCGATGGCTTTAATGATTATGTCACCCTTCAAAGCAAAAAAAAAAAAAAAAAAATCCCATCCTGCCTCTCAAGATGACGTCTTCTTTAAAAGCATATAGAACATTCCATCCTTGCAAAAACTGATGAGGTCATCCTTTAAAGTCTACAAAACACTGTCTTTTTTAACCTTTCAAAGCAGATGGATACGCCCGTTTCTTGTTTCTCACTGGCGAATCCATCTCTCAAAGCTCCCGTCTGAACCGTTTGGGCCCGATTAGAAAGTGACAGGACCAATCAGCGACGAGGAGCAGTGCTTTCAGGCGCAGCAGTGTCGTGATGTAAACAAGCAGCAGCAAGAGCTGGTGCAGTTATGGACGAAGAGATTAGCGTGGATGCTGCTAAAGAGCCAGTTTATCAGAACTTGACAACATTTCTTGGTTAAAAGAAGAACAAAGAACAGCAGTGAGCTGTTTTCTATTCAAAAATGACAAAAGTTGAGTACTGACATGTCTATAGTGGCTATGTTTCACCTTATTCCTCTGTAGCTGCGCACGTGTAGCTCGATAGCAGCTACGTCACGTGTTTTGTTGCTCTGATTGGCCCGTAGAGATGTGACAGACATAATGTTCATTCAATCACCCTCTGAGTTTTTTTCAAATCCTCTGCCTTTTATCAAACTTTTCCTATTGAAGCTTTCACAGATGGATGTGTGAAACAAATCCATCTGGCGTGTCAGGTTATGTCTTTTTACCTTTGAAAGATGATGTCATCCTTTAAAGCCTACGAAACATTCCATCCTTGCCTTTAAAGATGATGTTGGAGGTCAGTGCTGCTGTGTACTGTACTCTGGTCTCAAACCACACACACACACCCAGCCCCAGCGCTGTGATACTGGATGAGGTCTGGTAAAAGAAAGTGATCACTGAGGACTAGAAAGAGAAGGTTCTAATGTCACAGCCTTGGTTGGTGTCTGAGAGTCAGCTGTGTCACCCGCACAGTGACAGATGGACTACAGATCAGAAGGTGTGCTCTTTACAGCAGGTTAGAGTAAGTTTCAGTTTTCATGTGGGTAAAGATTCCTCTGCTGTGGGTGGGATTATTTCAGAAACTAAGGAGGAAAGCGTTCGTTCTCAGAAATATCTGTACCTGCAGACTAGAGCTCAGCTAGCGTGCAGGAGTCCTCCTGAATGTGTTTGATAATTAACAAATCTTAATGAAGGAGGATGTTTGGTCATAAAGATGAAAGTGATTTGACATTTTACTGACATGGTGTCAGAGTTTAAATCCTGGTGCTGTGGCAGCCCTCAGAGTGGCCCAGTGTTTGATAGGAGAAATGAAGGCTCACTTTCCTGCCTGAAGTCGCTCTAACAAATGGAGATGAGGAGCAAACACATGAATAGAAGTTCCCAGAGTGACTTCAGGTGTTTCAGCTTTAAGAAGTGTTTGACAGAGTGACAGAGAGATAAATGGATGTGGGTATCACAGGCCGACCTCTCGCATCAAACCCGTTTCCACAAGTCCTGCTCTGATAGGAGCAGAGTCTAAACCGGACCAGAGGAGAAATAGGCGCTGATGTTTCTCTAATGGCCTGTCCTCTGAGGTTCAGCTCAAACTACGGAGAAACAAACAAAGAGACATGAAGAGAGACAACAAGGTCTCAGAGACACAAAACGCCAGGCCTCATTCACTGACATTCTTAAAACATGTCTTTATTTTATCCCTCAGAGAAACCTCCATCAGAGTCATGACGACTTCTTGAACTTAAAAATGTCCTGTCTGTGGAAGCTTGTGCAGTTTTCCTAATCAGCATAAAAACGCCTCATTTACACCCATATTAGGGCATGAGACTGCGGGGCTGTGTGGAAACACAGAAGGCACACTGGAGTGAGGAGATGTCAGTAACGTTCAAATAAACACATTTATCATAAAAACTCCTGTTGTTCTAAAGTGGATGTAGAGCTCCAACATAAAACTAAAAAGGACAGTTTAATCAGAAACCAGTAAGACCAGTAAACACTACAGTGAAGATAAATGTAGAGAGAAGTCTTCATTCTTGAGCTTTTTTGTGCTAGATCCATTATTTCAGTGCCAAGAGTATTCATGTAGCAGGCTGGCTTGATTCCAGGATTGAACACACTGATATGAGGATAATCTGAAATGTCAACAGAGGATTGGAAAGAGAAATTTACTCCAAGAACCAGAGCCATCAAATACAGTAGGCAGCCACTGTGAGCTCTGTAAGACATTGATTCTTATCCTACATTTAAATATTTTAAAGGGAATGTAAAAGATCAAACGTCAGCAGGTCCACCAGAAGCTAAATGAAGCTGATGAGCTGGAGCATGCAGTCTAAACCCACACGTCTGTGTGAGGCTCAGCAGGTTTAACATAAAGGTCAACACATTGGTAGTCATCATCAGACACCAGCTCACTGCACACGTGTGTTTGTCCCACCGCCCCCTCCGCTTCGTGGAGACACTGGAGCTGGGGCGGCACGGTGCTCTTGTTACCCTGGCATCCTGAGCTGTTGTCTGGGCAAACATAAGCAAAGAAGAAAAGGCGTGAATACAAATGAGCGCCTGCACACTGTCTGTGAGGGTCAGGAGGTGATAATGGTCTGTGGAAAACGACCAATCAGAGAGCGGCACCAAACCTTCCGACAGCTTTTCAAACAGTCCCAACATTTAACGACAACAGTCAGCTAAAGGAACAGTCCCAACATTTAACAACAACAGTCAGCTAAAGGAACAGTCCCAACATTTAACAACAACAGTCAACTAAAGGAACAGTCCCAACATTTTACAACAACACTCAGCTAAAGGAACAGTCCCAACATTTAACAACAACAGTCAGCTAAAGGAACAGTCCCAACATTTAACAACAACACTCAGCTAAAGGAACAGTCCCAACATTTAACAACAACAGTCAGCTAAAGGAACAGCCCCAGAGTTATCAACAACAGTCAACTAAAGGAACAGTCCCAACATTTTACAACAACACTCAGCTAAAGGAACAGTCCCAACATTTAACAACAACAGTCAGCTAAAGGAACAGTCCCAACATTTAACAACAACAGTCAGCTAAAGGAACAGTCCCAACATTTTACAACAACAGTCAGCTAAAGGAACATTCCCAACATTTAACAACAACAGTCAGCTAAAGGAACAGTCCCAACATTTAACAACAACAGTCAGCTAAAGGAACAGTCCCAACATTTAACAACAACAGTAAGCTAAAGGAACAGTCCCAACATTTAACAACAACAGTCAGCTAAAGGAAAAGTCCCAACATTTAATAACAAAAGTCAGCTAAAGGAACAGTCCCAACATTTAACGACAACAGTCAGCTAAAGGAACAGTCCCAACATTTAACAACAACAGTCAGCTAAAGGAACAGTCCCAACATTTAACAACAACAGTCAGCTAAAGGAACAGTCCCAACATTTAACAACAACAGTCAGCTAAAGGAACAGTCCCAACATTTAACAACAACACTCAGCTAAAGGAACAGTCCCAACATTTAACAACAACAGTCAGCTAAAGGAACAGTCCCAACATTTAACAACAACAGTCAGCTAAAGGAACAGCCCCAGAGTTATCAACAACAGTCAACTAAAGGAACAGTCCCAACATTTAACAACAACAGTCAGCTAAAGGAACAGTCCCAACATTTTACAACAACACTCAGCTAAAGGAACAGTCCCAACATTTAACAACAACACTCAGCTAAAGGAACAGTCCCAACATTTAACAACAACAGTCAGCTAAAGGAACAGTCCCAACATTTAACAACAACAGTCAGCTTAAGGAACAGTCCCAACATTTAACAACAACAGTCAGCTAAAGGAACAGTCCCAACATTTAACAACAACAGTCAGCTAAAGGAACAGTCCCAACATTTAACAACAACAGTCAACTAAAGGAACAGTCCCAACATTTTACAACAACACTCAGCTAAAGGAACAGTCCCAACATTTAACGACAACAGTCAACTAAAGGAACAGTCCCAACATTTTACAACAACAGTCAGCTAAAGGAACAGTCCCAGCATTTAACAACAACACTCAGCTAAAGGAACAGTCCCAACATTTAACAACAACAGTCAGCTAAAGGAACAGTCCCAACATTTAACAACAACAGTCAACTAAAGGAACAGTCCCAACATTTAACAACAACACTCAGCTAAAGGAACAGTCCCAACATTTAACAACAACAGTCAGCTAAAGGAACAGTCCCAACATTTAACAACAACACTCAGCTAAAGGAACAGTCCCAACATTTAACAACAACAGTCAACTAAAGGAACAGTCCCAACATTTAACAACAACAGTCAGCTAAAGGAACATTCCCAACATTTAACAACAACAGTCAGCTAAAGGAACAGTCCCAACATTTAACAACAACAGTCAGCTAAAGGAACAGTCCCAACATTTAACAACAACAGTAAGCTAAAGGAACAGTCCCAACATTTAACAACAACAGTCAGCTAAAGGAAAAGTCCCAACATTTAATAACAAAAGTCAGCTAAAGGAACAGTCCCAACATTTAACAACAACAGTCAGCTAAAGGAACAGTCCCAACATTTAACAACAACAGTCAGCTAAAGGAACAGTCCCAACATTTAACAACAACAGTCAGCTAAAGGAACAGTCCCAACATTTAACAACAACAGTCAGCTAAAGGAACAGTCCCAACATTTAACAACAACAGTCAACTAAAGGAACAGTCCCAACATTTTACAACAACACTCAGCTAAAGGAACAGTCCCAACATTTAACGACAACAGTCAACTAAAGGAACAGTCCCAACATTTTACAACAACAGTCAGCTAAAGGAACAGTCCCAGCATTTAACAACAACACTCAGCTAAAGGAACAGTCCCAACATTTAACAACAACAGTCAGCTAAAGGAACAGTCCCAACATTTAACAACAACAGTCAACTAAAGGAACAGTCCCAACATTTAACAACAACACTCAGCTAAAGGAACAGTCCCAACATTTAACAACAACAGTCAACTAAAGGAACAGTCCCAACATTTAACAACAACAGTCAGCTAAAGGAACAGTCCCAACATTTAACAACAACAGTCAGCTAAAGGAACAGTCCCAACATTTAACAACAACAGTCAGCTAAAGGAACAGTCCCAACATTTAACAACAACAGTAAGCTAAAGGAACAGTCCCAACATTTAACAACAACAGTCAGCTAAAGGAAAAGTCCCAACATTTAATAACAAAAGTCAGCTAAAGGAACAGTCCCAACATTTAACGACAACAGTCAGCTAAAGGAACAGTCCCAACATTTAACAACAACAGTCAGCTAAAGGAACAGTCCCAACATTTAACAACAACAGTCAGCTAAAGGAACAGTCCCAACATTTAACAACAACAGTCAGCTAAAGGAACAGTCCCAACATTTAACAACAACAGTCAGCTAAAGGAACAGCCCCAGAGTTATCAACAACAGTCAACTAAAGGAACAGTCCCAACATTTAACAACAACAGTCAGCTAAAGGAACAGTCCCAACATTTAACAACAACAGTCAGCTAAAGGAACAGTCCCAACATTTAACAACAACACTCAGCTAAAGGAACAGTCCCAACATTTAACAACAACAGTCAGCTAAAGGAACAGTCCCAACATTTAACAACAACAGTCAGCTTAAGGAACAGTCCCAACATTTAACAACAACAGTCAGCTAAAGGAACAGTCCCAACATTTAACAACAACAGTCAGCTAAAGGAACAGTCCCAACATTTAACGACAACAGTCAGCTAAAGGAACAGTCCCAACATTTAATAACAACAGTCAGCTAAAGGAACAGTCCCAACATTTAACGACAACAGTCAGCTAAAGGAACAGTCCCAACATTTAACAACAACAGTCAGCTAAAGGAACAGTCCCAACATTTAACAACAACAGTCAGCTAAAGGAACAGTCCCAACATTTAACAACAACAGTCAGCTAAAGGAACAGTCCCAACATTTAACAACAACAGTCAGCTAAAGGAACAGTCCCAACATTTAACAACAACACTCAGCTAAAGGAACAGTCCCAACATTTAACAACAACAGTCAGCTAAAGGAACAGTCCCAACATTTAACAACAACAGTCAGCTAAAGGAACAGTCCCAACATTTAACAACAACAGTCAGCTAAAGGAACATCCCCAGAGTTATCAACAACAGTCAACTAAAGGAACAGTCCCAACATTTAACAACAACAGTCAGCTAAAGGAACAGTCCCAACATTTAACAACAACAGTCAGCTAAAGGAACAGTCCCAACATTTAACAACAACAGTCAGCTAAAGGAACAGTCCCAACATTTAACAACAACAGTCAGCTAAAGGAACAGTCCCAACATTTAACAACAACAGTCAGCTAAAGGAACAGTCCCAACATTTAACAACAACAGTCAGCTAAAGGAACAGTCCCAACATTTAACAACAACAGTCAGCTAAAGGAACAGTCCCAACATTTAACAACAACAGTCAGCTAAAGGAACAGTCCCAACATTTAACAACAACAGTCAGCTAAAGGAACAGTCCCAACATTTAACAACAACAGTCAGCTAAAGGAACAGTCCCAACATTTAACAACAACAGTCAGCTAAAGGAACAGTCCCAACATTTAACAACAACAGTCAGCTAAAGGAACAGCCCCAGAGTTATCAACAACAGTCAACTAAAGGAACAGTCCCAACATTTTACAACAACACTCAGCTAAAGGAACAGTCCCAACATTTAACAACAACAGTCAGCTAAAGGAACAGTCCCAACATTTAACAACAACAGTCAGCTAAAGGAACAGTCCCAACATTTAACAACAACAGTCAACTAAAGGAACAGTCCCAACATTTAACAACAACAGTCAGCTAAAGGAACAGTCCCAACATTTAACAACAACACTCAGCTAAAGGAACAGTCCCAACATTTAACAACAACAGTCAGCTAAAGGAACAGTCCCAACATTTAACAACAACAGTCAGCTAAAGGAACAGTCCCAACATTTAACAACAACAGTCAGCTAAAGGAACAGCCCCAGAGTTATCAACAATAGTTAACTAAAGGAACAGTCCCAACATTTTACAACAACAGTCAGCTAAAGGAACAGTCCCAACATTTAACAACAACAGTAAGCTAAAGGAACAGTCCCAACATTTAACAACAACAGTCAGCTAAAGGAAAAGTCCCAACATTTAATAACAAAAGTCAGCTAAAGGAACAGTCCCAACATTTAACGACAACAGTCAGCTAAAGGAACAGTCCCAACATTTAACAACAACAGTCAGCTAAAGGAACAGTCCCAACATTTAACAACAACAGTCAGCTAAAGGAAAAGTCCCAACATTTAACAACAACAGTCAGCTAAAGGAACAGTCCCAACATTTAACAACAACAGTCAACTAAAGGAACAGTCCCAACATTTTACAACAACACTCAGCTAAAGGAACAGTCCCAACATTTAACGACAACAGTCAACTAAAGGAACAGTCCCAACATTTTACAACAACAGTCAGCTAAAGGAACAGTCCCAACATTTAACAACAACAGTCAACTAAAGGAACAGTCCCAACATTTAACAACAACACTCAGCTAAAGGAACAGTCCCAACATTTAACAACAACACTCAGCTAAAGGAACAGTCCCAACATTTAACAACAACAGTCAACTAAAGGAACAGTCCCAACATTTAACAACAACACTCAGCTAAAGGAACAGTCCCAACATTTAACAACAACAGTCAACTAAAGGAACAGTCCCAACATTTAACAACAACAGTCAGCTAAAGGAACATTCCCAACATTTAACAACAACAGTCAGCTAAAGGAACAGTCCCAACATTTAACAACAACAGTCAGCTAAAGGAACAGTCCCAACATTTAACAACAACAGTAAGCTAAAGGAACAGTCCCAACATTTAACAACAACAGTCAGCTAAAGGAAAAGTCCCAACATTTAATAACAAAAGTCAGCTAAAGGAACAGTCCCAACATTTAACAACAACAGTAAGCTAAAGGAACAGTCCCAACATTTAACAACAACAGTCAGCTAAAGGAAAAGTCCCAACATTTAATAACAACAGTCAGCTAAAGGAACAGTCCCAACATTTAACAACAACAGTCAGCTAAAGGAACAGTCCCAACATTTAACAACAACAGTCAGCTAAAGGAACAGTCCCAACATTTAACAACAACAGTCAGCTAAAGGAACAGTCCCAACATTTAACAACAACACTCAGCTAAAGGAACAGTCCCAACATTTAACAACAACAGTCAGCTAAAGGAACAGTCCCAACATTTAACAACAACAGTCAGCTAAAGGAACAGCCCCAGAGTTATCAACAACAGTCAACTAAAGGAACAGTCCCAACATTTAACAACAACAGTCAGCTAAAGGAACAGTCCCAACATTTAACAACAACAGTCAGCTAAAGGAACAGTCCCAACATTTAACAACAACAGTCAGCTAAAGGAACAGTCCCAACATTTAACAACAACAGTCAGCTTAAGGAACAGTCCCAACATTTAACAACAACAGTCAGCTAAAGGAACAGTCCCAACATTTAACAACAACACTCAGCTAAAGGAACAGTCCCAACATTTAACGACAACAGTCAGCTAAAGGAACAGTCCCAACATTTAATAACAACAGTCAGCTAAAGGAACAGTCCCAACATTTAACGACAACAGTCAGCTAAAGGAACAGTCCCAACATTTAACAACAACAGTCAGCTAAAGGAACAGTCCCAACATTTAACAACAACAGTCAGCTAAAGGAACAGTCCCAACATTTAACAACAACAGTCAGCTTAAGGAACAGTCCCAACATTTAACAACAACAGTCAGCTAAAGGAACAGTCCCAACATTTAACAACAACACTCAGCTAAAGGAACAGTCCCAACATTTAACAACAACAGTCAGCTAAAGGAACAGTCCCAACATTTAACAACAACAGTCAGCTAAAGGAACAGTCCCAACATTTAACAACAACAGTCAGCTAAAGGAACAGCCCCAGAGTTATCAACAACAGTCAACTAAAGGAACAGTCCCAACATTTAACAACAACAGTCAGCTTAAGGAACAGTCCCAACATTTAACAACAACAGTCAGCTTAAGGAACAGTCCCAACATTTAACAACAACAGTCAGCTAAAGGAACAGTCCCAGCATTTAACAACAACAGTCAGCTAAAGGAACAGTCCCAACATTTAACAACAACAGTCAGCTTAAGGAACAGTCCCAACATTTAACAACAACAGTCAGCTAAAGGAACAGTCCCAACATTTAACAACAACAGTCAGCTTAAGGAACAGTCCCAACATTTAACAACAACAGTCAGCTAAAGGAACAGTCCCAACATTTAACAACAACACTCAGCTAAAGGAACAGTCCCAACATTTAACAACAACAGTCAGCTAAAGGAACAGTCCCAACATTTAACAACAACAGTCAGCTAAAGGAACAGTCCCAACATTTAACAACAACACTCAGCTAAAGGAACAGCCCCAGAGTTATCAACAACAGTCAACTAAAGGAACAGTCCCAACATTTTACAACAACACTCAGCTAAAGGAACAGTCCCAACATTTAACAACAACAGTCAGCTAAAGGAACAGTCCCAACATTTAACAACAACAGTCAGCTAAAGGAACAGTCCCAACATTTAACAACAACAGTCAACTAAAGGAACAGTCCCAACATTTAACAACAACAGTCAGCTAAAGGAACAGTCCCAACATTTAACAACAACACTCAGCTAAAGGAACAGTCCCAACATTTAACAACAACAGTCAGCTAAAGGAACAGTCCCAACATTTAACAACAACAGTCAGCTAAAGGAACAGTCCCAACATTTAACAACAACAGTCAGCTAAAGGAACAGCCCCAGAGTTATCAACAACAGTCAACTAAAGGAACAGTCCCAACATTTTACAACAACACTCAGCTAAAGGAACAGTCCCAACATTTAACAACAACAGTCAGCTAAAGGAACAGTCCCAACATTTAACAACAACAGTCAGCTAAAGGAACAGTCCCAACATTTAACAACAACAGTCAACTAAAGGAACAGTCCCAACATTTAACAACAACAGTCAGCTAAAGGAACAGTCCCAACATTTAACAACAACAGTCAGCTAAAGGAACAGCCCCAGAGTTATCAACAACAGTCAACTAAAGGAACAGTCCCAACATTTAACAACAACAGTCAACTAAAGGAACAGTCCCAACATTTAACAACAACAGTCAGCTAAAGGAACAGTCCCAACATTTAACAACAACAGTCAGCTAAAGGAACAGCCCCAGAGTTATCAACAACAGTCAACTAAAGGAACAGTCCCAACATTTAACAACAACAGTCAACTAAAGGAACAGTCCCAACATTTAACAACAACAGTCAGCTAAAGGAACAGCCCCAACATTTAACAACAACAGTCAGCTAAAGGAACAGTCCCAACATTTAACAACAGTCAGCTAAAGGAACAGTCCCAACATTTAACAACAACAGTCAGCTAAAGGAACAGCCCCAACATTTAACAACAACAGTCAGCTAAAGGGAACAGTCCCAACATTTAACAACAGTCAGCTAAAGGAACAGTCCCAACATTTAACAACAACAGTCAACTAAAGGAACAGTCCCAACATTTAACAACAACAGTCAGCTAAAGGAACAGTCCCAACATTTAACAACAACAGTCAGCTATAACAATGACAATGAATTTGACGGGCAGGTAAAGGCGGAGTCTGCAGGACGGAGCATGATACAGAGAGAACCACCACCAGCTCCAGTACTTTCTCTGGCTGTTCTTCTTTACAACAGCTCTTATTATCTTTAAAACTGAAACTCACTTCATTTTTAAAGATTAAAAACAAACCAAAGACAAATCAAAGACAGTAACTTCTCTCCGCTCTCTTCTTGTTTGTAGAGAAGCTGTTAATGCTATCAAACAAACCCTAAATAACCAACCATCCACGGCCTTCAGCTACACTAAATCTGCAGAATACAGACTCAAACATTGCTCAACATTTCTTCAAAAACAGGGATTCCTTGTGGGTCTCCCTCCATGTTCAAAGAAACCGGATGATCATGAAAAATACAAGAATCCTTGTTGTTCCTCTAATAAATGTTTAATAATCACATAAAAGTTTGGGTTGCATAAACCATAAAAGTAATAAGAGTGAGGGTTGTTCTAGGTCAGGAACAGCTGAAAGCTCTCAGAGACAAACCGCCATGTCTGATCTGTCTGCGTTTGTCTTCATTAGTGTTTTTAAAGCATCACGTCATGACTCACGGCTTTGGCATTGAGCTGCAGAAACAATGAAGATGGGAGACATCTAAAGCCCCTTTCCTTACTCTAACTCTAAATATTTTCAGGCTGATTTCAGGACATCTGCCTCCTGGTGTTTTTCTGAACTGATGCTCATAAATTCAACACAGGGCAGGGTGATATCTGAGATAGAGAAGCTCTCAGAGCTCTCCTCTACACCCAGGACAGGGTTCTGATGCAGCATCTGCACTGATGTTAGGACATTCAAATAACAGAATATATAATATAATAATATAGTATAATAACATTGTCTGAGACTGTGGACCCCCACCTTCTCAGGAAGTGGCTAGAGCACCAAAGTATCATGTATAAAAGTATATTAAGGCACAAATCCCTCCCATTAACACTAGTTTTATTTTAGATTAAACTCATTTTATTGATCTTTTTTACAATAATGGATAAATATACCACTTTAAATCTTTACTGTTTGGAACCTGCAACCCTACCATAGCATCTCATTAAGCCCCGCCTCTGACATAAAAATAGTGATGGTAAAATTATGGGTGAAATGCACATTTTTCCTGTCTATATGGCTCTGGCCTATAAATATAAATTGTCTCCCTCACATTTTTGCATCACGTCTGGTATTGTATCTTCTCATCCAGTATCATCTCATGCATTCCAGTCTTGGTACTTTTGCAGAAAACATCAGAGCCACAGCCAGAAATCTAGGAGTAATATCTGATTCAGGTCTGACCTTCACCACACATATCAATAAAGTTGTCCAGTCATGCTTTTTCCACATCTGAACCATTGCCAAAATAAAAACTACACTCACCCAGTCAGACCTTGCAACAGTCATCCATGCCCTCATCTTCTCCAGACTTGATTACTGCGACTCTCTCCTCTCCGGGATCACCCATAACCCCCTTCTCACCTTTAGTTAGTCCAGAACACAGCAGCTAGGCTTCTAACTGGTTTTAACAGACGACATCACATCACCCCTTTTTAGCATCCCTACACTGGCTCCCTGTAAGTTTTAGAATTGATTTTAAGATTTTATTCGTTACTTTTAACCCTTTACCTACTAAGAGTCTAAAAATGTCGATTTGGACATATTTTGTTATTCTGGCTGTAAAATAGTCAGGAAATACCCTAAGTCTGAGAGCTTTGCTCCTTTTTCCCAGGAGGACTTGAACTTGACTTTTCAACATCTGGTTAATGATTATTGCACATTATATGGAATTGTCAGCAGTTCAAAGAAGAAAAACACAAAAACAGATTTATTTTTCATGGCTTTTATGAGTAGAAATGTTGTTATTGCTCATGAAGTTTTGATTTGACATTTGAAATGTGAACCTATACATGTTTAGAACAATCAGCAGTCATTTTTGGAGTCTAGGACTCTGGGCGTGCAAAACACAGTGCAAAAGATAACTATATACATAGGAGACAGTTAGTGCAAATAAAGGTGGAAAAATGCATTCTCAACATTCTCAGTAACATACTGTTATTGCACATGACAGACACGCACAAATGCCACTATCTAATGCTATTTTTAGAAAACAAAACCCCACTCTGGCTCGCCCTCCTTTTCCTCTCTTCCTTCACTCTCCTTTCTCACTCGTCTTCTGCCAAAGCCGCCGTTTTCGCGGTGCTGTTCGACATTACCGTAATATACTGTATATACCACACATCATATATTGCCGGAAAGCTCAGATTCTCAGCTCTCTGTCAGCGTTGGAATTTTTTAGATTGAGCAAATGTTCGAGGAGTTACAGTGTTGAGAATCTGTGTAGTGGTCTCGCAATACTTCTGGTGTTTTGCTATGAATGCCCACGTCTTATGGTTGCGGGAACGTAATGAACCATAAATGTGTACACGCCCACAGTTCTCAGCTTTCCAACACTGTTGGAATTTTTCTGATCAGACAAACTTTGACAGAGTTACGGTAATAATAAAACACAGCGCTGGTGCCGGCTCAGCAGGTAAAGGGTTTTAAAGAACAGAAGGGCCTGGCTCCAAGCTATTCAACAGAACTTTTAACCCTTTAATGAGCCAGGCCGCAGCCTAGATCCTGGGTGGGGATTTCCTGGTTGTTCCAAAGTCGAGGTCTAAGACTGAAGGTGACAGGGCCTTCTCTGTCAGGGCGCCTTGACTTTGGAACGACCTGCCCAAGGAGATAAGGCACGCAGAATCAGTGACATCTTTTAAATCACTTCTAAAAACTCATTTTTATAGACTTGCTTTTATGTGATGTCGTCTTCCGTCTTTTATTGCGTCTTTCCTCTTTCTAACAGTTTTCTCTCTTAAATTTTCCTCTGCTTCCTGAAATTTTACTGCAAAGCTTCTGTGTCTGCTCCTCTGCTTGTATTTCTGCCTGGCTTGTTTCTTATTGCTACTTCTCCCAGTTATTTTCAGAGCTGTAACCCCCACCCTCCTCTTTTATTGTTTTCACCTGTTTATGCTGCTGTGTCCTTCATACCTGGTTATTATTGTTATTATGATTTTTATTAGGATTAATATTTTACCACTACCAGTTTTCTCATTTTTGTATTATGACTCATTTATCTCTTCACATTTTAATTGTTTTTATTCTCCTTCTTACTGTTTAGATTAATATTCATTTCTGTCTCTTCCTAATATTTTTAATGCTTCTATATTTCTGGTCCTTAGGTCTCTTTAATGTAGTCGGTTCCTGTGTTGCTTGGGTTCGTCTAGGTTATTCCGGGTTTTTATTTTATTTTTATTCTTGGTCTGTCATTCTATTCTGGAATTTTATACCTATTTATAAGTCTCATGATGTATTTCTAACTTGACATGCTTTCAGGCTCTATAATGGGTCTATTAGGATGGTTATGGTTTTGGAGTTACATTGCTGGCTTTTAGTTTTTAAAGGTGCTATACAAATAAAGTTATTATTATTGTCTCATCCTGCCTCTTCTCCTCACATCGTCTCCTATCCTATGACCTGTCTCATCTAGTCTTGTCTGATCTCTTCTCATATTGTATTTTTTCACTCATATCATCCTGTAATGTCAGGTAACTTCTTGTCTGGTCTGCTCTCACCTCCTCTCTCTCGAATCATACAGTACCTCCATTCTCAGCTTGTATCTTTGTCTTCTACTGTGTCGTCTCATCTCTTGTTATTTGGTCTCATCTCCTCCTCTCTTGTATCGTCTCCCCTTCTCCTCTTGTCTCTTTTCTTACTGTATTGTCATGGATTGTCTCATATCCTCTCCTCTCGTCTCATATTTTATCGTATTGCTCTTCTTGTTGTCTCATACCGTATCGCCTCCTCCTTCATCTTCTTGTTCTGGACTGTCTCATTTTCTCTCATGTTGTATCATCCCGTATGGTGTCATATCGTCCCATGTCGTCTGGTGTGCTATGCTATCGCCTCGTCTCATGCTGCATTCTTCTGAGAAAACGTTTGCAGAGTCAGAACAGGATGAAACAGACAAAAGACAGCAAATGAGACGGTAAAGCTCACAGCTTGACTCCAACACATCAGCCTCTACACCGGAGTAAAACACTGCTACCTCAGAGCCATACAGCTTTTCTTCTTCTAAGTGTGATTGGACTGTAGAAGTCTTTCCAATCATGTGTAAAACCTTTCATTAGAGACAATGTAATTTCCTACTTGAAGCCAAGAGTGAGCAGAGAGCATCTCCTCCCTGCAGAGAACCATTAGTGGCTTTGTGGAAATCTACCTCAGGCTGCACACGCTCTGCTCTTTAACTCCAACCATCTATCTGTTTTATGTATGCTCCTTTTCATTTCTCCTCATTCTTCATGTCTGCAGCCTCTCCCAACGCTGGCCCGTTAAACGCACAGCTCACAGAAACTCTCACGACTGTTTGATTGCTGCTTCTTGAAGCATGACGTAGCAAAAACAGTGATTCAGACGACTCCATCTCCTCTCTGGCTCCTTCTCCTCCTCCTCCTCCTCCTCCTCCTCCTCCTCTCTTATCAATAATAAATCCTTTTCTCCAGCCCGTGGAGCTCTGTGGTGGAGACTAACAGAGAGTCGGAGATCGGGTTTCCTCTGCAGACAGGAAGAACAGAGGAAATGTGTTTCTGTGGACCGGGTTTCAACTTCAAGGACAATGGGATCAGACTTTAGCAGATTTAATTCAACAATCTTCAGATTGGCATCAAACTTATTCTTGTTGTCTTCTTGTCCAAACCCAGGTTCTACACTGCTGTCATGACTTCAGTATGATATTAGTAAAAACAATATCAATACCTGCTTCAAGCTGTCCTCCATGATGGACAAAGACTCCCACCCCCTCCAACACTCACTCACTAAGGAGCTCCATTAGTGACAGGATGATCCACCCGAAGTGTGTGAAGGAGAGGTATCGCAGGTCTTTCCTTCCTGCAGCTGTTAGGCTCCACAACAGAAACTGCTCCAGATAATCTGTGCAATAACTCATATTTAAATGTATAATCTTTACACGTTTGTATGTATATATATATATATATATATATATATATGTGTGTGTGTGTGTTTGTACACAGAAAATTCAGGTCACTGGAATAAACTCTGTGTGAGTTAAAATCAACTCAATCTGAGTGTACATGTGAGACCATCGAATAAACTCTATAGCTGAGTTAAAGTTTCTGAGAGATGATTTTTAACTCTTATCAGGAATTAAAATACTACTCTCACTAAGAGTTCAATGAACTCCCATCCTGAGTTACGTGAACTCTTTCTCAGTGTTCGTAGCTAATACTTCACCGTGTTAAATGTTGTCATGCACTGAGGTTGTACTACAGACCACTTTAAACCCCAACAGATGAAGCTCTACAATGCCACTAAAACCTGCCCATTCCCATTAGCCATAGTGGCTAAGCTGGTGTGCTCTGGTCAGGATAGGGCAAAGAGCCAGGGAGCTTCTCTTCTTTTATTAAAAGGCAATCCTTGCCATGTGTGGGAAGTGTATAACTCAATGGACAGTGTCACTCATGGTGCAGATGTGTCTAACATCAAAGCAACAATAATCCACCAGAAACATGAGCAAATGAATTCCAGCTGTGATAACTGTATAACAGGCCACATATAAACACAAATAAACACATCTAAAAACATCTAAAATACATCTAAACACACAATGCATGATGGGAAAACTCCACTCCCCAGATCTGAAGTGGCAGTGTAGGCGTGGTAACAAAGCTGTTGGGAATGAACTCAGGAACAGAGTTGATTCACTGCTCTAAACACCGTGTGACTGAACTACTGTTGTAACACTGCTCAGGAGCATCACTGAACACCAGCTGGACTCTAAGTGTTTGAATGTACTCTGAAAATCTAACTCTTTTACTCTTTATTGTTTAACTCCCATGTTTTTCACTCTGTGAATTTGCTGTGTATGTGTATATAGGTGTAAATATAAATATCTCCACCACACCCAATCTGTAACATATCCAACCTGTACACAACAGCATGTAAATACTATTTATAGTTGATGATTTATATTCATATGTCTGTATTTATTAATGCTCTTGAGCACACTACTTTTATTCATCCTCTATTTCTATTGTGGTATTTTCATCAATTACCTGCTTTGTTTATTCTACTTTTTGCTGCTGCAAATTGGAATTTCCCCTTGTTGGACTAATAAAGGAATATCTTATCTAATATTGCGGCAATGACAATAAAGGCCATGTTTACACAGAATTGCACAAACTCAGACTATAACCAATGTTACTGATGTTTCCTTTGCAAAGTCTCACAGATGGAGGCTGAAGTCAGAACTACTGTCTCCCTTTCACACTTCAACAAAAGAACTCCCTCTCTGATCTACATGAACAGCACCGCCAGCAAACACAGCTAGCAGCTAAATAATAACAAATATTCTGTCAGTTGACTTACTTCCTGGTCAGGAAGCTTCTACAGCGACAGGAACACGGGAGGACAACTCACACCATCCTGGTAACCACGGCAACAGCCAGAATTTTACCACATAAAAGACTCCTGTTCGGGAATACTTTGTTTCCCAATGAAATGCAACAGTGGACAAGGGAAGGGGCGAGACAGATGTAGCGTGGACATCGTTCAGCACGTGCGTCACTGACAGCTCATTCATCGGCTCAGTTAAAGCATTTGAAACACACAACGCACAATCATGAACGTCACTGTGGCTAGGAGGAAAACAGAGCCAATACTAGGGGTGGGAATCACCGGTGGCCCCACGATACAATATTGTTACGATTTTTAACATGTTGCAATACAGTGAGTGTTGCGATACAATGCAATATATTGCAATCTATACCATTTTTTCAACCGTTTAGCTGATTCAGCATTAGTCTTGCCCTCATGTTTGTCGTCTTTCCTCAGGATTTTATTTTCATGTAGCACTTCTTGCAAACCTCATGTGTCATGTCCATCTCATTCATGCCCTGCTTCCATTCCTAACATCCTTCCCCTGCTGCTGCCATGTTTGTTGTCTAACTTTCTCCTGCTCTATGACCGTCACCTCTGCCGACCTCGCTGGACAAACATTGTTTTCCATTAGCAGTTACTTTCTAAAACTTGGTGGACGAGACGATACATTGCCAGACAAAATATTGTGATACTATGTTGTATCGATTTTTTCTCCCACCCTTAGCAAACACAGCTCTGTCTGAAGGTTTAATGGCCTCTATCTGGAAATTTCTGAGAAGAAAAAGTGCTAAAAATAATTTCTAAAGCAGCTGATCTACAACCATATAAGCTGTCGAGGAAACTGGATTTAAACATTAAAGAGACTCAGAGTAGAGAAATTCTAATTCTGTCAACAAAGACTCCCCAGCCCTCTGATTTAAACTCTCTTTATTAGACCACTGGTGCCTGGTACGGCATTAACCCTAAATGCAGTACCTTCAACCGTCTGCCTCGGGGGGGACTCTGCCCCCTCTGTAGCTGAATTATCAGTTATCCTCAGACGGACTCCAACCTCTGCATCTGCTGAGATCTGAGAAACAGATTTCCAAAACTCTATAGTCCGATAGTGATCCAGAGCCGAAGTGTGTGTTTAAATCAGCAAGACAGACATTAATGAGCTCATTTAACGAGCTAACTTATGGTTGTATGATGATGTGTTCATGGTCAGCGGGGAAATTTGAGGATTAGAGGAAAGGGTATCAATATGTAAATACTGAGATAAAAATAAATGTCCTAGTATTTGGAAAGAAAATCAATATTTTTACTTTTTGATGACATTTTAGAAGGAGGTTGCAGCATCCGTTTACATGTGATCTATTTAGCCTAGTACCTTTTTAATAGGTATTTTTTTGATTAAAGAAAAAAGCTAAATATGCAATTTTGACAGTACATACAAGAGAAGTTTTCAAGTTCCAAATTAAGAAAAAAAATGTGTTGCGTTTGCTTTAATTACTGTACTGAACCGTGATTTCTAAACCAGGGTAACCATACAGAACAAAACATTTTCTGTACGGCTACACCCCTAATTTACTGTAATGTGAACCCAGAATGTTGTGGCATGAAAAATATTAAATACAACAGAAGACAGACGACAGAGTGTGCTATTTCAAGTTCTAGAAAAATTATATTATCATATTTGCATTTATTAATAGTTCAGTGATTCTAAATAGACTATTTAAATTTACTTCTTAGATCTGAAATCAAGTTTTTAAACTGCTGGATCCATAAACTATGAAACCATCACTTCACTGTTATTCTTTACAAAAAGAACAGCTGCATTGGTGATGTATGTGTCAGACATTTTTATTATCCCAAATCCTGATACGGATCAGTCCGGACGTCCAGCACTCTGCCGATGCTGCACTGCTCCGTCTGTCAGTCCCATGGTCCTACCTTCAATCATGAGCAAGACCCCGAGATACCTGACCTCCTCTACATGGGGCAGACTCTGTGTATTATGGCGGGCTGCATGATGGAGCGGTGGTTAGTGCCAGCACAAACCTCATTAAATCTCCAGTTACAATAATCAGATAATAATGAGTTTTGTTGAAGTCAGATCCTTAAACATAATGTTGCTTTCTCCCTGCTCATCAGCGGCTTTAGAAGTCCCCTTTCAGACTCTCTGTTTCTCTCTTTGTGTTTATGGTTTTCCAGACAGCATTATAACTCTAAGTGTTCCTATTTTTATCTCCCACTTTTCCCTACAAGCTCTCTAAATATTCTCCGACACACTTCTCTTCAGTCTGCGTGAGCCTTTCAGAAACAACTCTTTGTTTAGTACTTAAAGATAATGACAGGATTTATGTGGTGAGGCCTGCAGACTGGCTGACGGAGAGAACGTCAACACTTCAACAACAAAAACGTGAAATGAGATCTGTCAGGAGGAGCCTCAAACACAGCCTGAGCTCAAAGAGCTTTAAAACCCTGAAAGAAAGCCGTCAGGATGCAGGAGGCTCGTCTGCCTGATGACTTTCCTTCACACCGCTGGGACACTGAGGATATGAGAGCGCTGACAGCAGCAGGGAGCTGTGCAGATGTTCTCAGGGACATGTGAAGGTACTTACAGCTGTGCTCGCTGCAGCCTGTTTGGACTCCTCAGTGAGAAACGCCAACATCAGCTCCACCTTCTGCTTCTCCTCCTCGCTGATGTAGTCGGTGTCTGCGGGGAGAAAACACACACCAACACACAGCCATTAAAACACACACCAACACACAGCCATTAAAGCAAAGCTGTTTAAAACACAGACGTTAATACAGGATTTTAATGGTTGCAGTGTGAGTGCTCTGTTCAAATCTGTGCTCAGGATTCTTTGACAGCAAACCTCCATCGTCTCATAAATGCGACATTTCTTCATTTCCAGTCTTGGCCATTTTTGAAACAGAAGCCCACTGGATGACAAGATCTCCTCGCCGCCCCTGATTGGGGGATGTGAAGTGTGTTGCAACCAGTCAGGGCCCCACTGACTATCAATACTAAACCAGTGTAGTCTGGCATTTCAGCACTCAGTGTAGAGTGCACAAAAACAGCCTCATTATCAGCCATTTTTATCACTGCATGTAGAGGAGGTCACCTCTCACACAGAAGGTCAGGGGTTCAATTCCCAGCTCCTAAGTCACATGATGATGTGTCCTTGAGAAAGACACTCCCCACATTGCTCTCACTGATGCAGACCTGTTAAGATGTGGTCTGTCATCACACAAGTACAGGTTAAGGCAGTTTTCACCCAGCTTTTTAAAATAGCAGTACGTTCCTGTTACATGGCAAGACATCAAACTCTGATCAGCCACCAAAGCCACACCCCTTCAGTGATGTACATGAGCTAAAACAACTTTACAAGGTCTTTTTGAGCTCTTTAAAAATGTTTCATGTGTTTATATTTAGGAGCAGTTCATCCCAGCTTGAGACCGGGACATGTCCAGTTGTACCAGTTTAATCTGACAAAAATTCAGAATGGTAGACATCCTGTTGCTCTGGCGGTCTGAGAGGCTTGTCTGCCAGGACTTCATGTCTGTTCAAGAACATTAATTACATGCAGGAAGTACTTCCTGTTTCATGGCGAGCAAAATAATTAGCATTAGGGATGCACGATATTATCGGTCTGGTATCAGTTTCCACAGATATCAAAATTTCTGCCTATATTTACATCCCATGTTTTGCCTGTCTATTTCAGCAAACATCAACTCTAACTTTTGTCCATATATCCTCATACATCAGTGGAGTTTTAGGCTGGACCAGCAGACCTGTGTCAGCTGAGTCTTTTTTTAAATTTATCCTCATTCTGTAAACTTTAAAGTGTTTTAGGGACTAAAGTTTGTTTCCTTGGTCATCCTCAGGGTGCTGTAGTCAAGACCACACTATCCAAGACCAAGACTTTCAGGGGCGAGACCAAGTCAAGACTGAGACTGTAAATATCAATAAAAAAAGAAAAACAGGACTAAAATTAAAGAGCACTGTCCCTTTAATTTTAGTTTTCATTTTAATAAATCTGACAGATAAAAACAAGGAGTCTGCAACTCTGTCAAAGCACAACATGTAAAAATCTTAAATCTTAATAAAATTGGTTTTACTGTATTCTTGTAAAAAATAAATCCTTGTATGTGTTTAAAAAGCACTGACAAGTCTGGAATGATTTCAGATATGTGAAAATGAGATGTTTATCTAGATTAATCAGGTGAATGAGGCCTAAAGTAAGAGTTCAGAGGTATTTCTGCCAAGAAATAAGACGGACTGACGTCTGAGCTTTTGCAGGCGTCTGACACATAAGACCATCAAAAAGATTTCCAAGGAGGCAGAGCAATCAGTGAGCCAACGGCAGCTGCTTTAAGTCAAATTACAACGTTAATAAAGTCGCAACAGGCGACATTTCCCCACCGTTTCTCGAGTACCACAACTCTACATCCTCAAATCTTAAAGTGTGTCCAAAAAGACTGAAATTTCTTGTCTGAAAAGCATATTTGAATACCAGTACTGGCTAAAATGAGTCTGTAATTATCTGCATTTCAGATATCGGTAAAAATCCAACATCGTGCATCCCTAGTTAGCATGGTGACGATGTTGGACACAGACCCTTGCTGTTCAGACTGGAGCAGGGTGCACCTCTTAGGATGCCCTGAGTGAAATTCAGAGAGATTTATTCAAACAGAATGGATCAGGGAATTACTTATCAGAAGAAGTGTATCTTTTCTTACCACAAGGTGGCGCTGTGCATGTTCTAAAAACTGCAGATGCCAGTGTTTGGGTTGGTACTCTCATCAAGCTCGGGATATCTTCTACAGATATGATGGAATTCTGTTCTCTGACCAAAACTCAGATTTTGTCCTGGACTGAACCAACATCTCCAGACCTTCCTGACAATAATCAGAGGTAAATATCTTCAATGGTTTAAGAACAGTAGGTTCTAGTGTAGAATGTGGTATTTCCCGTCACCACAAGGAGGCGCTATGATCGGTAACAAATAATACCATGTGAATGTGTGCATGTATGGTGCTGAATTATTCACAGACAGCTGGGGTCAGCTTGGATTATGCACAGCTGAGTTTTAACCAACTTCCTGTTTCTGAAAAATAAGCCAATCTGAAGGCTAGGAACAGTCAAGCCCTTTGAGTTTTGCACAGTTAGACTTTTCACCATCATCTCCTCTAACCTTACACCAAAGACCATGCGAAGACGCAGCCCGTATTTGTCTGAAGAGTCATCCTGTGTGGTGTTAATATAATTAGTGGGGATGCTGAGCATCCACACTGTTGATGTTTGCGTCGGCCATTTTGTTTATCATTGTTCTTCCGTGCCGGCTATCTCCTCCTTCATACTTTGTCGTATCAACACCGTTCAAACGTTAAAAAATTCAGTTTCTTTGTCATTCGACTGCTATGACTTTTCTTATTTCTAACTATTATAATTTTTAAAATATAGCTATTTTCTTGCTATTTTAAGCTATTTCTATGCTTTTTCAGCCATTGAATGCAATTTTCAGCTACTTTTAGGCCAAAATCGGCTATATTTAAGCTATTTTCAGCTTTTTTTAGGCTACTTTCAGCTATTTTTATCCTTTTTGAGAAATTGATGCCATTTTCAGCTTCTTTTATGCCATTTTATACTATTTTTATGCTATTTTCAGCTATTTTTATGCTTTTGGCTATTTTCAGCAGTTCTTCCACAATTTAGCTCTCAGCATCCCCACGCAATTTCAGCTGAAATTGCAGTTTTGATCTAGTTATTTTATGGCTTCTGATTCAGTTAATAGACTACACCGCCGCGGACTGTACATATCAAACGTGCTTGTATTATTTTACACTAAATCTTACTGGTCTTAACTCGATTACTTCACTAAATAATGTCGTATCAGCTCAGTGTTCAGGACAAAGCGTTTCCTGTGAGATGACTCGATCTGGCGGACACCTGAACATTTCAGATTAAATCTCTTTCACCATTAGGAGACCAGAGGGCAGCAGTGTGGGATCCATATCTGGGAAGCTGAGCCTCGATGTTCGCAGCAATAATCATTCATGTTAAATATGATCCCAGAACTGTGTACTACAGGGAAGTCTACAGATGACATCTGGGAAACACTCAGAGATCTGGTTTCTGCTAAAGCACCAAAAATAACCCTCAGAGATAAAAAACCATGTTCTAAAGTAGGTCAGAGGTCTCCAATTACACCAGGGAGAGCAGATAATCAGAGGATATTTATCTGTTTAAGGTAGAGGATCTGATTCAGCTCAGAAAAACACACGCTGACATTTCTACAGCTGTGATCGAACTATGAAAGAGAAGGACAGCACTCTTCATACCAGCAGAGTCTAAAACTCAAGCTGACCTCAGACCAGATAAAGACAGGAAATGGAATAACCACAATAAGAGCACACTTTATGCCCACAATGGAAGAGACAAAAAAGGAGGATGTGGGGAGGAGAGGGTCGACCGTCGCTATGAGATCAGACTCTGACAAATATTTGTACCAGAGCTGTAATGATACCAAGAATTACAAAATAAAAAACCTTCAACAAGATGGACCATTTAAATCCATCTGACAAAAACACACACAATAACCAGCAGAGGGAGCTATCTCCATCTGGCTGCTCTTGTTAGACAACAGTAGCTGAAGAAGAGAGGCACACATGGAGAAAAGAAGGGATGATTCCAAGGTTAAATGGTCTGGTTCAAGCAGGGATGTGGACTTGAGGGGAGCAGAAATCAGTTCAGAACAGTTCACAGACATTGCTGAAACAAAATGATGACTCAGCATTCTCTGCTCTGATCCAGGGAGCAGGAATCAGTCCGATCTGGACTCAGAGAGCTATACAGGTATCTGTTTTAATGGAATGACCAACAAGTTGTCAGCAGACCTCCAAAGAAGATCTACAGATGGGGGGCAGGGAGTGATTTCTGCATGGAGACACTATCGAAATGCCAAAGTTTACTTCCATTTATGACTGCACCAGCTGGTCAAACTGGGAAGGACCAACAATCTCGAGCTAATTTTAGTCAGACAACGTTCACAAATGGTCCGTTTCCACCAAGCAGTCCAGTTTGGTTCAGTCCAGTTTGTCCCAGTAAACTCTGAGATTTCTTGTGTTTCCATAGCTGATGTCAGTCCAGTCTCGCTCGTCATGGTTGGTCTTTAGAGATCTGGATCATTCGGCTCAGCTCAGTAATAAGAGCCGGCCTTTAGGCTCTCTAAACAGCTCTTCATTTGGTAGTTTAGCTTTTTAAATGTGGATTAAATAAGGACAAAAATGAAAGATGAGAACCCATCTCTAAAACAGGAGCCAGCTCCTCTCATTTATATCAGAGCCAGCTCTGAAAACAGGCTGGTTCATGAAAGACACTGCATTACTCAGCCTGATATACCCATAAACACGATGAAGGTGGGAAAACTGGTGAGGGTTCCCCTACTGTAGACCTGGTCTCAGTCCTAGACTCCTCTAGACTCTGGTCTCAGTCCTAGACTTCTCTAGACTCTGGTCTCAGTCCTACACTCCCCTAGACTCTGGTCTCAGTCCCACACTCCTCTAGACTCTGGACTCAGTCCTAGACTCCTCTAAACTCTGGTCTCAGTCCTACACTCCCCTAGACTCTGGTCTCAGTCCCACACTCCTCTAGACTCTGGACTCAGTCCTAGACTCCTCTAAACTCTGGTCTCAGTCCTAGACTTCTCTAAACTTTGGTCTCAGTCCTAGACTTCTCTAGACTCTGGTCTCAGTCCTAGACTCCTCTAGACTCTGGTCTCAGTCCTAGACTCCTCTAGACTCTGGTCTCAGTCCTAGACTTCTCTAAACTTTGGTCTCAGTCCTAGACTCCTCTAGACTCTGGTCTCAGTCCTACACTCCCCTAGATTCTGGTCTCAGTCCTAGACTTCTCTAAACTTTGGTCTCAGTCCTAGACTCCTCTAGACTCTGGTCTCAGTCCTACACTCCCCTAGATTCTGGTCTCAGTCCTAGACTTCTCTAAACTTTGGTCTCAGTCCTAGACTCTTCTAGACTCTGGTCTCAGTCCTACACTCCCCTAGATTCTGGTCTCAGTCCTAGACTTCTCTAAACTTTGGTCTCAGTCCTACACTCCCCTAGACTCTGGTCTCAGGCCTGGACTCCTCTAAACTCTGGTCTCTGTCCTAGACTTCTCTAAACTCTGGTCTCAGTCCTAGACTCCTCTAGACTCTGGTCTCAGTCCTACACTCCCCTAGACTCTGGTCTCAGGCCTGGACTCCTCTAGACTCTGGTCTCAGTCCTAGACTCTAGACTCTGGTCTCAGTCCTAGACTCCTCTAGACTCTGGTTTCAGTCCTAGATTGTAGACTCTGGTCTCAGTCCTAGACTCCTCAAGACTCTGGTCTCAGTCCTAGACTCCTCTAGACTCTGGTCTCAGTCCTACACTCCTCTGGACTCTGGTCTTAGTTCTACACTCCTCTAGACTCTGGTCTCTGTCCTAGACTTCTCTAAACTCTGGTCTCAGTCCAAGACTCCTCAAGACTCTGGTCTCAGTCCTAGACTCTAGACTCTGGTCTCAGTCCTACACTTCTCTAGATTCTGGTCTCAGTTCTACACTCCTCTAAACTCTGGTCTCAGTCCTACACTCCTCTAGACTCTGGTCTCTGTCCTAGACTCCTCTAGACTCTGGTCTCAGTCCTACACTCCTCTAGACTCTGGTCTCAGTCCTAGACTTCTCTAGACTCTGGTTTTCCTTTATCAGTCTAGACCCATAGTAGGAGGTCTGCAGGACTAAGTCTTTGGTGATCTGGATCACCTCCTCTCCAGGTAAACCAGTTCACCTCTGTACAAGAGGAAACAAGAGGGGTCCTGAACCAGGTCCCTGTGGTACCCTATATGAGCCTTTAGCTCAGACGGTTACAGATGAAATAAAAAGCCTTTCCTCTTACAAAGATCTGATGTAGTGCATATATCCAGACCCAAACAGCCAGACTCTGCTCTCTGACAGACATTAAACCATAACCACTGCTCAAACAGCAGCTCAGGCTGAAGCCTGCGTCTGTTTCCTTGTTTTCTTGGTGTAAAATAAAGGATTATGTTGGGACAATAAACTTTAAACAGCCCGTGTTCACTCTTGTAATGCTGAAGTGCTGCTGGAGTCAGAGTGTTGAATGTTTATCTCAGCGTACGGTTGGCATCCCTCACAGAGCGAGGACAGGCGGGACAGAGCTGCTGGCTGATTTAAACCAGGACACTGCTGAGAGTGAGACTCTGACTCACAGACATCATCGATCACTGATATGCTCCCGCTTCAATTTACCAACCCACTGGCTTGTTCCATAGCCTATGCAGCTGTATGAGGAGACACTTATGCAAATTCTGGGTGAGGATGAGGGAGAATGGAGGAGATTTAAGCACAAACATTACCCCGGCTGCTCAACACCTGCTAGCTTTAAAGAGGACGGAGAGCAGAAGCAGGCATCGAGCTTTACTGGGATTTTAGGAGAACACTTAGGCAGGAAACCTTATTCAAAGAACATCAGTAGTGAGAACATGAAGAAGACAGATGGGGATTTATAAACACAGTTCCAAAAAAGTTGGTACACCCTCTGAAGTATCAGTAAAACAGAAGTCAATGGCTGTCAAATCTTATAAACTAATATTTGATCCATAATAGAAGAGAAACAACACATCAGATGTTAAACTGAGACATTTTAACATTTCACGATATTAGTAGCTTATTTTTAATTGGATGGCAGGATTACATCTCGGAAAAGTAGGGACGGGGCTCTCTACTTTTCAGCATTGATAGTTCCTTTCCAGATGTTAGAGCTGCCCACGCCATAGGCACTGATGCAACCCCATACCATCAGAGATGCAGGCTTTAGACCTGAGCCAGGAGAACCAGCTGGACTGCACACAGGACTGTTATATCCCAAATTTGACTGTAGAGGGCAGAAAACTCCAGGGATTTTGTGTGCATTACAATGTGTTTATTGCACATTACTGGATGCAGACCAATGAATGTAAACTGTAGAGATGCAACCTGGTCATTAAAATGATTACAAACTGGATTTTTGTTGTTGTTTTTTTTCCATTTTTCTTCCTTTGGCGGCCCTCAGTCCAATGTTGGGTTCCTAAATTGGCCCTCAGCTATCAAAACTTTGAGAACCCCTGCCATAATCCCTGTAGTCTTAAGAGTAGATTCCTTACCTTTAGTTGTAGGTGCAAGCTATTTTTAGATCTGGGGGGCTATGCCAGCTGCTCAGCTAACCCTATGGAGACCTCCGCTATTTCTGGCTTTCCCTCATCAAACTCATCAAATACACAATCCAACAACTCCAAAACACTCTCATGGACAAGTTGTGACCTGCACATTCACCACGCTATGAAATAATCATGGAACATTACGAGACGGAGATGTTTTAGAGGAAAATGCAAAGCCAGGACGACACTCCAGACATGGCTGCTGGGCGGAGTGATTTCAAAAGCACGTTTAGTGCAGGTACTTCCGTCAACAAAACCTGAGAAGAAGCCGTTTCTGCTACGTCCAGCCGATGATACTTCAGGAGAAACCAACTACGGCACTGCCCGAGGTGCGCACTGTGTCACTCCGCCCAGAGGTTTACTCAAGAAAGTAGTTCAGATTATTTGCTTCCCGTGTCGTAATGTTACATAATTATATGTTGTTATTTCATAGCGTGGTGAATGTGCAGGTCACAACTTGTCCATGAGAGTGTTTTGGAGTTGTTGGATTGTGTATTTGATGAGTTTGATGAGGGAAAGCCGGAAATACCGGAGGTCTCCATAGCATTAGCTGGTATATCAGCCCCGCCAATCTAAAAATAGCTTGCACCGACAACTAAAGGTAACAAACCTATTAGTAAGACCAGTGGTTTTTAAACTTTTTTGCCCTAGGCACACCAAAGGTTAAGCCAAAAATCTCAAGGCGCACCATATTCACATTGTTTAAAGTGATGCAAAAACATGGCAAAAAGGGTGACACAAAGAAAAAAATGGGCAAAAAGTGGCCAAACAATGGGGTAACAGTGGCAAAAATGTGTTGAATGTGTCAATAAGGTAAAAAGACTTGTCCAAGGTAGTAAAAATGGCTTAAAAGTGATGAAAAATGCGGCAAAAGTGGGGGGAAAAAATGGCCGAACAAAGAAGAAAACAGGTGAAATTGGCACAATGTTGCAATAATGGGTTCAAAGTTGGAAAAAGGTGGTAAAAAGGGATTAAAAGTGATGATAAATTTGGCAAAAAATGGTCTAACTATAGCAAAAATTGTCAAAAAGTGGCCAGACAATGGGTTAAAAGTGGCTAAAACTAGTGAAAATGTCAAAAAGGTGGCAACAATGGGTGACCATTGGCAAAAAAGTTAGTAAAAGTGGGTTAAAAGTGATGAAAAGTGGTAAAAACAAAATGATTAAAAGTTGCAAACAATTGGTAAAAAGAGGACAAGAGTGATGAAAAATGGCAAAAATGCTGCTGATCCAACACACATACACTGGTATCAATAAATCACACCAGGGGAGGTCTCCTTCTCTGTTTTGTTTTTTTTTGTTCAGGGGCCCAGCCAGCTCTGTGCGAAGGCCTGGTTACAGTACTTGTCATAAAGTTGTAGTAATAATGTAGGGTTGTACAAATTCCCAAGGCACACCTAGACTTGCCATAGGGCCCACTAGTGTGCCTCGGCACACCATTTGAGAACCACTGAGTAAGACTATAGAGATTATTGCAATGGGTGAATTTGCCAAAATGTTGCAGTATCCCTTTAACATCTGACATGTTGTTTATGTTCTATTGTGGATCAGCTATGGGTTTATGAGATCTGACAATCATCGTTTTATTTCTATTTCACAGCGACCTAACCCCTCTGAGACAGTGTCTCCTAAAAGTCAAACACATGGTTTGGAATCTTCATCAAGTAAAATGGCAGGTTTTCTTCGTACATTTAAAATGAAACATTCCCTGTATATTTACTTTGGTGGTGTGTGGGTGCTTGCTGTCATTCTTCTTTATTGATATGTGGATAAAATGATAAACCTAAAAAGATGAGATGATATAAGGAGGAAGTGTCGTGGAGGAAGAGGTGGAGAAGTGGAGGACCGGGAATGAGACAAAGGAACAGGCGGACCTAGGAACTAGGGCCTGAAACTGCCAAAAAGTAACAAGCTTTACACGTTAACTACGCAAAAAAGATGATAAATCAAAATATTTTTTGTCTGTTATGGCAGTTATACAGGGAACAATCATACATTTCAGTGTTCTGTGTTTTTTTTAATTATCAATAAGATCCCTGTTGTGTGTTCAACGCTGACTTGACTGTGTGTGTGTGTAAACAGCTCCATGCCAGCGGCTGAGGTGATAACTGCATGGTGTAAATAATCAACGACAGTTTTAATTGTGAATTTTTATCATTTAATTGATTTGTTTTTTGCAGGCCTGAGTAGATGTCTGCACCCAAACTGGGCCACTGTGGAGTTACAGCAGCAGTTATCAGAGGATGTAGACCAGCAGAAGAATGAATGTGCAGTAAAGAAACCCTAACCACTGTCAAAGTACTATTGATCATGACCACACACCTGCAGACACGTTAACACTGTCATTCCTGCACATCAACCATCCATCAGCTCAGGGCTTTTCAAAGTGTGTGAGAGTGAGCCCCCCTAAGAAGAACTGATCCAGTCAGTGGACCTCCACCCACAAAAAGGATTCAAATTGGAAAAAAAAAAAAAAATTAACATTATTTCAAACATTTATGTCCAATCTTTAAACATTTTTAAAATTAATATATTTTGGACATTTTGGTTTGCAAATGTCCTTAAACATCTGCCTTTCCCTCTTATTCAGTTGTGATGCCATTAAATACCCTTTTTCATATATTTTGGGCCCTTTTACAACTTCTTCTGCTTCTTTTTCCCTGTTTTTTCCGCTTTTATCCCATTTCATCCTTTTTCACCTTTTTGCCCATTTAAGCTACATTTCATCATTAACTATACCCTTTTTTTCCATTTTTTTTGCTCATTTTTCCCAAGTTTTGCCACTTTTATCCCATTTTTTGGCCTTTTTTTGACACTTTTTGTCCATTTAAGCGACCTTTTGCCAATAAATACCACTTGTTTCCTTTTTCCCAATTTTTGCCTCTTCTTTTTGCCATTTTTAAACAATCCTTTGCCATTACATACCACAATTTTTTCTACTTTCTGACCATTTTCCACTTTCTCTCCCCATTTTCACCCTTTTTTTGCTGCTTTTTGACCATTTTGCCACCTTTAACCTGTTTTTATTACTACTTCAAGCTGTTTTTGCCTCTTTTCATGTCTTAGATTGTGGCTCTTGCAAAGGTATTTTCAATAATTTGGCTCTTTGGTTGAGTAACACTGCTCTATATCATAGTCCCTATAGTAACTATAAGTTTATCCATTTTGCTCCATGCACAGCAGAGGTTAGCAAAGCAAATCACCTTTTTTCTGGTTTATGGTTCCGAGTCTCCCCTGAAGCTCTGTGGCGCCCCCCAGGGGAGGCCCGCCTCACACTTCGAAAACTGCCGCATTAGCTCAAATAAAGCTTAAATAAAACACTGAATATTGTAAAAACAACAGACAGAATGTCAGAATTGTCAGTTTGACAATATTTTCATTTAGTGGTGATTTAAGACAGAAATACAAAAAGCAGATGTAGGTGTAAATTAAAAGGATAAAGTGAAGATTTAACGCTGTGGGTCCCAGCCTGTTGTCCTTTCAGCCTCCTTCTTGTACTGTAATAAAGCTGAGCAGCCCTAGAGACCCCCCCCCCCAAGAAAAAGGAGTTGGAAACTGCTGTCAAAAATTACCATTAGCCTCAGTTTTAATTGTTTTCAGTAATAAAATCCCAGCAGACACACTAACAGAAGCATCCAGCCAGCGTGTTATCATGGTTCTAGTTAATAAATGCAAATGTGATTCCGACAGCCTCAGAGCGAACAGAGACTCACAGCCCCCCTGATATCTCTGGTGCCCTCCCTAGAGGGGCCGGGACCCCAGGTCAGGAGGCTGTGGTCTACCTGATGCTGTTTCACAAAAGCCAATCGACTTCAAGAGTTTAGTGGAGGAACAGGAATGATGAATGTTTGAAAATAAACATCCTGAGCATGACGTTTTCCCCGTTCCTCTGAAACAAACAATGCATAATTATTAAATAAGACAGTGATTCACTTGAAACTAAAAAAATAAAACCCTGAAAAGCAGACGGACTGTCCAGAACCACGTCTGTCTTTAGGAAGATCTAACACTTCAACCTGATACGACTACATGTTATTGTATATTCACTGCTCAGTAAAATACAGGGAACAGAATCATCACAGTGTAACCCAGAGTCAGTCACACCTCCAGGATATCCACCTGTCCAGGTAGGAAGCAGCTCTGATGGTGAATCAGTCTCACCTGCTGGTGTTTAAATGGGACAGACAACAGGTGGAGAGGAGAGCCAATCAGCAAAGGTGGAGGCTGCAGACCGTCTCCCTCTCCTCATCCTCTCTGGAGGATTTTTGCTTACTTTGCATTTTTCCAGCTCCCACTAGTGGGAGCATGAAGCGGTATCTGCAGCCCACAGAAGATGCTCAGGTAGTGCAGCTCATCCAGGATGGCACATCCGTGCACACCATGGCGAGAAAGAGCGTGGAGGAGACACCAGGAGACAGACCAGGAGACGTGTAGGGGACCGTGGGAGGGCAACAACCCAGCAGCAGGACCGCTATCTGCTCCTCTGTGAAGGAGGAACAGGAGGAGTACTACCAGAGCCCTGAAAATGACCTCCAGCAGACCACTACTGTTCATGTTTCTACTCAGACTGTCAGAACCAGACTCCATGAGGGTGGGATGAGGACCTGACGTCCACATGTGGGGTCTGGTCTCACAGCCCAGCACCGTGCAGCCTGACTGGCATTGACCAGAGAACACCAGAACCGTCAGATTCTCCACTGGCGCCCTGTGCTCCTCACAGATGAGAGCAGGTTCACTCTGAGCACATGTGACAGACGTGAGAGAGTCTGGAGACGCCGCGGAGGACGCTCTGCTGCCTGCAACATCCTCCAGCATGACCGCTGTGGATCAGTGAAGGTCTGGGGAGGCATATCCTTGGAGGACTGCACAGACCTTCAGGTGCTAGCCAGAGGTACCCTGACTGTCATTAGGTACTGATGAGGTCCTCAGACCCATGGTCAGACCACATGCTGGTGCAGTCGGCCCCAGGTTCCTTCTGATGCGTTGATGCTCGGCCTCATGAGGCTGGAGCGTGTCAGCAGCTCCTGCATGATGAAGGCGTTGATGATATGGACTGGTCTGCCTGTTCCCCAGACCTGAATCCAATCCAGCACCTCTGGGACATCAGGTCTGGTTCTATCTACAGCCGCCATGTCACACCACATGGAGCTGACTGATGCCCTGATCCAGGTCTGGAAGAAGATCCCCAGGAGGCCATCTATTGTCTCACCAGGAGCATGCCAAGGTCTTTGGGGGTCCCTGGTCTTTGGGGGTCCCTGGTCTTTGGGGGTCCCTGGTCTTTGGTCTCACAGACTTAAAGGTTTGGAAAGCCCTGTGGTAGGGAGCAGTCCATGTTCCCATGTATAAAATCCCTGTGTTGTTTTAGGCAGTTAGGCCTTAAACACAAATTTATTATTTAAAAAGTTTTTGGTGGAATAAAAAGAACATAAAGGTTAAAGTCTGCACAGCTGAAACTGTTTTTATTTAAAATTATCCTAATAAATAATCTCTGACATCTATTAGGAGTCACTAATTCTTTTTACCTCACAGAGAGCATAAAAAAGTTTGTCTGACAAAGAGAGTAAAGCTCTGACTCTAGCTCCTAAATTATGTATCTAGAACATCCAGCTTTCACTTTTACTTTCCTACTAACTGAGTTAGCTTTAGCATTAGCATTAATGAAGAGTAATATTCTGAGAATGACTAAACGTATAATCCTTCACATTCCCCAAAGAACATATTAATATTAATCTGAATACTTTATAGCTCTGGGAGCCTCTGAGGCGGTAGAGAGGCCGTGAAAACAAAGGTGGCGCTCAGATCCTAGAATATGAGGAGAACATGGTCAGACTGTGGTCAGAGTCACAGCTGCTCGTCTCCTCTCTCTAACTTTAGCTCTGGTGGTCTGAACCAACTAACTCACACATGATGCAACGCTCCTGCAACCCTGTCAGGGATTAGTGCTCATCAGCAGAACCATCAGCTGATGGGAACCTCCACTCTGAACGACTGTGAGGTTTGACGACTGATGAAACGGAGCAGACAGAAACCCAGACTCAGATAAACCTGCTGGTGGCTGTAAACCTCTGTGACAGGGGTCATCAAGTACATCTGCACAAGGGCCGGATTCAGTCCTGACAGAGGTTCTGGGGGCCAGACTTTCAAATAAAAATTAAATCAATATTCTGGTCTGATTAACATATTATTGTAATAGTATTAGTAATTTTTTCAAATGCAGGACATTTTCAGGCGTTGCCAGTGAGATCTATCCCTGTTATCCATAACGCAGCACAAGCAGAAAGGCCTGACAGCAGAACTGGACCCTGAAAATCCCAGAGAATGAGGCCCTACACAGTTGTGATTTAGAACCAATATTAACCCACACTTTTAACCCTTTTTGATTCTTTTTGCATCTTTAACCTAATTTTGCTATTCTTCACTCTTTTAAACCACTGTTTGTGCATTTTTTATCCCCTTTGTGCCACTATTTTATCTTTTTTTGCCACTTTACCTCTATTTTTGCCAATTTTAACCCCTTTTTATTACTTTTTTGGACTACTTTTTAGTACTTACCCATTTTTGATACTTTTTGACCCTTTTTTCCTCTTTCACCTTTTTTTTTTGCTACATTTTAACCTCTTATTACCTCTTTTCTGAAAATTTTTTGTCCCTTTATGCCCCTCCACAACCTATTTTGCCACTTAATTACCCTTTTCTGCTACTCTTTATATTGTCTTTATATTGTATTGCTACTCTTTAATATTGACTAATAATGGCTGACAAAAATGGCTCTAAAATAATGGAATGTTAGGTCGTTTTAAAGCTATTTCAATATTTTAATATTTCGTGATCTTCTGGGGGCCGGACAGGAAGCTTTGGGGGGCCTGATATGACCTCAGGCTGCCAGCTGATGATCAGTGCTCTATGAGCTAGGTCAGTGTTTCACTGAGGGCTGATCCTCTCTGCAGGGTTTCTCCTATTTATTCAGAATCCTGGGACAGGACCTCCAGACCCCCTGACCTGATGGTACCAACAAAGAGACGGTACATTTACTAATACTTCATCCACTGACCATCAGGTTGTTGCAGAAGGAAAACTTGGCACATGTGTTGAGCCTGCCTTTCCTTTCTTTCAGTGTTGCTGACCATCATCTTGTTGATTTGGTATTGTATTGTACTGACTCTATTTCAAAAGTATATTTAGCACATGTAGGAAAAACACAAACAGTTCTCAGCCCTATTCTTCAGAATAACTATTAATGACTGTGCCAATTTAAATGAAAACTTATATTTTTTTAATCCTTTTCTTAAGTTGAATACCACTGGCATAGAGTCTAGTTTTGTTCTGGCTGTTGGTGATCCTCTCACCGTCAATGTTGGAACGCCTCTGATACTCTAGGATGAAGGAATATGACGGTACCACTGTTAAAAGCTGGTTTGCTGTACTTTAAAGTGTCAGTGATCCAGTCCTTTTCTTCTCACTATTATAGTCCTGATTCTCCTTTTGTCACATGTTCTTTAAACCTCCGGGTCCAGGAGCCAACACGGTCCTGATGCAGAGAAAAAGGGTAAACTAGAAGGACATATTTACCATTACTCTCTTTTAATGTCTTCATCAGTCATGAAGCTCATTGGCTAATTAAGCGTGAGCTGAAAATAGCACTAAGAAATATTCTTCCTCTCTTCCATTTCACGTTCTCTCTCCCTCTGCTCCATTTATTCATCTCCTCCTCATTCCCTCCTCCTCCTCTTCCCTTAACATTCACCCTCTCACTTGATGGCTTTCGATTTGTCTTTCCATTTTCTCCTCTATAACCCTCCACCCCGTCCCCTGCTGCAATCAGACAGATCCTGTTTCAGAGCAGGAGGGGAACGGCCCGGTCTAGGCTGGGATATTGGCTCGCTGGACGGCTGCCATGCTGGTCTGCAGAAAGAGATTACAATCACTACACCAGATATTGGGACGGACGAAGAAGAAGAGAAGGAGGTATAGAGCGTAGAGATCCACAAACTTATTCAGACGAACAGCTGATTTAAGCTGCTATTTATAAGGACATTGACTCATATTAAAGCCAGTTTGGAAGGTTATTTACAATAGATAAAGACTGATATTTAGAGCTAAGGCTGACAACCAGCATTGGCCAATATTTAAGGCCAATTTTAACCTCTATTACAGTTGATTTAGGCTGATATTTCCAGACAATATATACTAAAGTTAACAGCCAAGCTAGGTTGATAACAACAGTGGATATAGGCCGATATTTAAAGCCCTTTAAACCCTGACAATGGATGCAGCGGATATTGGCCAGCGGATACAGGCTGATATTTACAGCTAATATCGACTGTTATTTACAGCTAAAATAGACAGATATTTACAGCTAACATAGACTGATATTTACAGCTAACATAGACTGATATTTACAGCTAACATAGACTGATATTTACAGCTAACATAGACTGATATTTACAGCTAATATAGACTGATATTTACAGCTAACATAGACTGATATTTACAGCTAACATAGACTGATATTTACAGCTAACATAGACTGATATTTACAGCTGATACAGACTGATATTTACAGCTAATATAGACTGATATTTACAGCTGATACAGACTGATATTTACAGCTAATATAGACTGATATTTACAGCTGATACAGACTGATATTTACAGCTAATATAGACTGATATTTACAGCTAATATAGACTGATATTTACAGCTAACATAGACTGATATTTACAGCTAACATAGACTGATATTTACAGCTAACATAGACTGATATTTACAGCTAACATAGACTGATATTTACAGCTGATACAGACTGATATTTACAGCTAATATAGACTGATATTTACAGCTAACATAGACTGATATTTACAGCTAATATAGACTGATATTTACAGCTAACATAGACTGATATTTACAGCTAACATAGACTGATATTTACAGCTAATATAGACTGATATTTACAGCTAATATAGACTGATATTTACAGCTAATATAGACTGATATTTACAGCTAACATAGACTGATATTTACAGCTAACATAGACTGATATTTACAGCTAATATAGACTGATATTTACAGCTAATATAGACTGATATTTACAGCTAATATAGACTGATATTTACAGCTAATATAGACTGATATTAAAGGCTAGCATAGACTGATATTTACAGGTAATATAGACTGATTTTTAAAGCTAATATAGACTGATATTTACAGCTTATATAGACTGATATTTTCGGCTAGCATAGACTGATATTTACAGGTAATATAGACTGATATTTACAGCTAATATAGACTGATATTAAAGGCTAGCATAGACTGATATTTACAGGTAATATAGACTGATTTTTAAAGCTAATATAGACCGACATTTACAGCTTATACAGGGTGATATATACAGATGATATAGACTGATATTTACAGCCAACATAGACTGATATTTACAGCTAATATAGACTGATATTTACAGCCGTTATAGACTAATATTTACAGCTAATATAGAATAATATTTAAGGCTGATGTAGACTGATATTTACAGCTAACATAGACTGATATTTACAGCTAATATAGACTGATATCTACAGCCAATATAGACTGATATCTACAGCTGATATAGACTGATATTTACAGCTAATATAGACTGATACTTACAGCTAATATAGACCGACATTTAGAGCTAATACAGGGTGATATTTACAGCTGATATGGACTGATATCTACAGCTGATACAGACCGATTTTTACAGCTAATATGGACTGATATCTACAGCTAATATAGACTGATATTTACAGCTAATATAGACGGACATTTACAGCTAACATAGACTGATATTTACAGCTGATATAGACTGATATCTACAGCTAATATAGACTGATATTTAAGGCTGATGTAGACTGATATTTACAGCTAATATAGACTGATATTTACAGCTGATATAGACTGATATTTACAGCTAACATAGACTGATATTTACAGCTAATATAGACTGATATTTACAGCTAATATAGGCTGATATTTACAGCTGATATAGACTGATATTTAAGGCTGATGTAGACTGATATTTACAGCTAATATAGACTGATATTTACAGCTAATATAGACTGATATTTAAGGCTGATGTAGACTGATATTTACAGCTAATATAGACTGATATTTACAGCTGATATAGACTGATATTTACAGCTGATATAGACTGATATTTACAGCTGATATAGACTGATATTTAAGGCTGATGTAGACTGATATTTACAGCTAATATAGACTGATATTTACAGCTAATATAGACTGATATTTACAGCTGATATAGACTGATATTTACAGCTAATATAGACTGATATTTACAGCTGATATAGACTGATATTTAAGGCTGATGTAGACTGATATTTACAGCTAATATAGGCTGATATTTACAGCTGATATAGACTGATATTTAAGGCTGATGTAGACTGATATTTACAGCTAATATAGACTGATATTTAAGGCTGATGTAGACTGATATTTACAGCTAATATAGACTGATATTTACAGCAGATTTTAGCCTTCATTTGCAGACTATTTCAGTGGATATTTACAGTCAATACAGTCTGATATTTGTAGCTTGTTTAGGCTGGTATTTACAGTCAATATAGGCCAATATATTTATTTGATATGGTAAGAAATTTAAGACTAATTTAAGCCAATATTCACAGTGAATACAAGCTGATTTTTACAGCCAATGCTTATGGCTTATGTAGGAAATATTTACAGCTAATTTAGGCTGATATTTACTGTTGATACAGGCTGATATAAACCCCAATGAAAGCCAGTATTTACTGCTGATATTGTCTGATATTTACATCCAATAAAGACGAATGTTTGCAGCCAATTTAGGCCTTTATTTGCAGACAATATCAGCTGACACCTACAGTCAATAAATGTCAATATTGTCAGTTGATCTCTGAAGATATTTAGGGCTGATTTCAGCTATTTTTTTTACTGCTGATTAATGTTATTTACAGACAATTTAAGCCAATGTTTACAACATTTCAAGTTGATTTTTAAAGCTTATTTTGGCTGATATTTACATTTAAATAGACCAACATTTTCAGTTGATACAGGAAGATATTTACAGTCAATTTAGGCTGACATTTACTGGGGATACAGGCTAATATATATCACCAATTTATGCAAATATTTTCAGCTGATATTGGAGGAAACTTACATCCACAACAGGATTATATTAACAGTTGATTTAGAGTCTATGTCTAGAGTTTATATTTCAGGATATTTACAGCTAATACAGTCTGTTACTAACAGCCGATATATCAGTCAGAAATATCACCATACATTTTCATATCTGCTGAAAAAACAGTGACAGATAATGTGTAGTTCAGGGGTGTCCAAACAACAGCCCGAGAGCCAAATACACAACACATTCAATATAAATACATAAATATTAGAACATGAAGCTTTCGAGTGGCTGTACTGCATTACTTCATTTTAACACCAGGTGGTGCTGCTGTATTACTTCTGCAAACAAACATTTTGACCAGAAAAACATGTTTTTTAAACTAAATAGTATTTTAAACATATTTACACCCAACCTGCATCCTGATAATAAAGACTGAAGGATGACAGCAGCATGAATGGCTCTCATTTTCTCCTCTGTCTGAAGCTCTGATTTCTGATCACATTACTACATCTTCATCACCAACGCTCCTATTAAGTAAACAGTCAGTTAATAAGGCATGGCTATTTACATCCATGCATTAGTGGATCTGTTTATGCATTCCCAGATAGTTCAGCAGCTCCACATGTTCCTGTCTCCATACATCCTCTGCATGTATTAGGAGTGTTTTTTAGACGTGCATTGTTTTGCAGCCTTTTAAGAATGAGTATGCGTGTGCAGCAGCAGCATCTGTACGTGTATAAAGGTCATCTGTGTTCCCACGCTGCACACGTCCATTTATTAACACCACCCTCCCACTCTTCTAGTCCTGTGGGTCAGACGGAGGACGACGGTTACGCTCTTATTAGCCACTGTTGGCTCCTGTTTCTCTGGCGTTCAGCTTGTTCATATCTGAAATAACCACCATAAATCATTCTTTATTGCTCTGTAATATTTTAGTCTTTCTTTAGTTTGACAGAAAAGCTGAGAGCCACTAGATGTTAGGAATGAAAATCTCCATCCTTAATTACAGACATCCTTAAAATGTTCCAGAGTGAAAAAAAAACCTCCATAAATATTTTCTGTGCATAAGAACAATCAGTATCTCTACCTCTGACCAAAGACGACACCTACAGCCGCTCAGTGTGCAGATTTGTGTGTGCATCTTCTCTTTATTAGTAGGTTTATTTGGTTTAATCTGTCATCATGTTAACTTTGTAAAAAAGTGAATAAATGACACGTGGATGAGAGAAAGACAGAAAACAGTCGCATTCTCTTCCCCATCTCTGCCCTCTCTCTCTCTCTCTAGCTTTCCAAAGAAGTGCTGTGCATCTTCTACAGCTGAGAATCTCATCCATAATACATTCAAGGCTTCAGGGACTTGAGTGCTTGGAACCAACACACACATTAAGACAAACCACACACTCACAAACCAACAAATCCTTGAAAATAAGTCGAGAGAAAGGATTCCTGACATCATGTCAGAAATCGACTGCCGTCAAAGAAACGCACTCATGTCCCCCACACGTGGTCAGGCTCATGTGGAGATCTGGTGGCTGCAGCTCCTGTGTTTTTCTGCTGGCGGTGAGGGAAACTAAAGGAAAACCATAAAGTCTGTAAAGTAGATTTTCACTTCCATGCTGTAGTCATGAAGAAAGAACAGATCATTTCTGTTCAGGGTTCATCTCTGCGTTCAGTTGTAGAACAGCTGACGTGCTGGTGGCCACGCTGCACGGAACAAATCGTATGAAGTCAAAAAGCATGCACACAAATAAACCAGAGAGGATTTAGGAGAGCTGCAAGCGCAAATCAAACACCCATGCACACGTAATTTATTCCTCAGTGCTCTGCCTTCATGCAACATTTTGCATTTTTGCAGCCTGAGAGAAGAAAACTGTGTTTTGTGTACATTCAGTCATACCCCATGTATGATCATTCATCACATCCAATTATCACACAGGAGGTGGACAGCATGACTGTGCCCGCCTACTTACTGATAACAGTGAGAAGTTTTCAACCAATGAGATCAAGGAGCACAGTCACACATGCAGCATGGTTCTATGCAAGCCATGACAGGAAGTGGTTTCCTCTCAGGCTGCAAAGATGCACGCTAAAGCAGAGAGATGCTGAATGCAAGAGCAGATTAGGCCCACCATTTGATTTAGGCCCACAGCATGCCCATTCATCTTATTTGTGTTCAAACATCTTGTCTGAATGACTGCAGATCACTGATCTAAGTACATGACAAACTAGAAAAGCACTCGCAGACCTCCGCCATTAGCCCTATCTCCCAATAGTACAGAATCCTTTAAAAAATTCCTGGATCCAGACGAGGATAACACCCAAATACTAATCAGTTCTTCCTTATGCCATTTCTGACATTTCCTGAAAATTTCATCAAAATTCGTCCAGAACCTGATGAGTTATGTTGCTAACAAACAAACAAACTAACAAACCCTGCCGATCACATAACCTCCTTGGCAGAGGTAATGAATTAACCCCGACAGTGCCTGTGGAGTGGCAGACCGGAAAGGTGGTCCCCATTTTTAAAAAGGGGACCAGAAAGTGTGTTCGAATTATCGAAGCTGAGCCGAGAGACAAAGCTCTCAATTTACCGGTCAGTCTACCTCCCCACCCTCACCTCTGGTCATGGACTCTGGGTAATGACCAAAAGATGAGATCACGGATACAAACGCCCGGAATAAGTTCACTCCAGAGGGTGGCTGGGCTCCGCCTCAGAGATAGGGTGAGAAGCTCAGACATCCGGAGGGAGCTAGGAGCAGAGTCACGACTCCTTCACATCGAAAGGAACCAGTTGAGGTGGTTCGGGCATCTGATCAGGGTGCCTCCTGGCCGCTTTCCCTGAGGAAGTATTCTGGGCACGTCTAGCTGGGAGGAGACCTCTTTACACAGCGTCCTAACTTTTCTGGAGTTTAGGCTTGCAGATAAACTACGAACAGCTAAAGTGAGAAATAAGAATAAGTGGATAATCTGCTGAAACTGCTGGATATTTGTCTGCTTTGGTTCTTCTACCTCTCAGCTCTGCTGTGATCTCTGGTTGAACATTTCTACAGTCTATGTAGTTTCAGAAATACAGACTTTAGAAACAGAAGCTACCCGAGGATGGCTGCAGAGCACTGAGGTAATGCTGTCCCTGCTGTAATAACTGATTGTACTCTAATATCTGGAATCTGAGCTTTATTTACACGTTCTTTTATATTTTAAAGCTGGATCTGGGGATTAGAGCAGGATCAGTCCACCCTGACCTCCACAGACAGAGCAAATCCTTTCACATGATGCAAGCCAAGGTGGTCATGGAAACGGCTTGTGTTTCCAGGGCAACAGAGGAGGATAGTGGTGGTGACCAGGCCATCCCCCATGGCGACAGCTCCAGGACTGACGGCCTTATCGGTGTTTTTCTATCGGCTGCATGTTTAAACAGAATCATTGACGGGGCGCTATGGTAACACACAGATAAAGTACGGCTGTAATGTTTGTGGAAATAAACGTATTTATGTGTCAGAGAGCATCACACAGTCTCCACAATGACCTGATGGAGGTTTCTGTGTCGTATGTTTCCCTCCATCTCCGTCTCAACTCGTCTCTTCACTGCTTCCCTCCGCTCTGTCTGTCAGGCTCTGACTGAAGGATCTCTGCTCTCCATCTCTCTACCTTTCCCACTAAACCAATGCCAGGGCTGATGGGAACCAGAGCTAAATTTAGCACCAGTTCTTAGTTTCCATAGTCAGAGCAGTGGTGGACTCAGGATGTTTGAGGGCCAGGGGCCAAAATGATGAAAAGGGCCCTTAATAATGAGGTGGGGTTAGGATTTAACATTCTAACTGTGTGATTACACCTACTGCACCTCTGTGATGAGAGTTATGAACTTGACAGCCATTTATTCCTTTGCCCCACTAAAGCAGCCCCCTGGAGGGAACTTCATGATCTAATATGCAGCATAGGGGTGTCCAAAAAGGGCACTTTAGCCGTGCTCTTACAACATGAAGATACCAAAAGGGAAAACTGTCCCTGCTGCTCCTCACCAGTGAGTCAAAGATCTGCTCTGAGTGGTCTAGCCCTTGGGCCAGTATGAAAGTACAGCATTGTCTCCAGTCTGCTCCGTCCCCTCAACAAGAACCAGGAACACCCGACAACAGCCAGAGACCCAGACCCAGAGTGCGCTCCTGCCTGCAGCCGGCCTCCTGACCGGCTGTCGGTATGATGCAAAAAAAGCCGAAGGCAGGACGCCTTCTTCGTTCAGACGTGTCGAGAGGAACGCAGAAGAAGAAGAAGAAGCCTGCATAGTCAGGTTGGTGGGACAGATTTGGAAATGTAATGGTCACTGCAGAAGATCGGCGAGGGTTAGGGTCGGGGTTAGGGTTAGGGGGTGTGTCATGCTGGTGTCTGAATGTACTATCTCATCCTCACAGCGAAGGACAGACATGGTGTGATCTCTACAGGTTTTCTTTTTTCGGTTAAGATTCTAGTTTTGGTTTCTTGCTTTTTTTTTGGAAGAACAGCTAAAGAGAGACAGGAAGCTTCAACTTCAACAACCAGCGCTGACTCGGATGACATCACTTGAGGATGCTCGTCAGACGTTATTCAGAGTTTGACTCACATGCGTGCAGGGAGAAGTGTTTGCGTTCTGTAGATCCCTGGTTTCCAGCCGCTGACGGGATAGGTGAGGCTACGGTCGACCCGAACGAACCGATGACCGGACGAGCGGTGGTGGTGACAACGGCCGAAGAGCTGGACGAGTCCCCGCCCTCTCCTAACAGGTGCTGGATGGAGTGGAGCTGGAAGCAGGGGTCGGAGAGAAGGACGGAAGCAGCCCGGGAAACCCTGGAGGGAGAGGAGAAAAGAAGTCATCAGAAGAGGCGGCGCTGCTATAAGAGAAATGTTTTTATAAAGAAACCAGGCTGAAAATTGTGGCGACGGCCCTGACTTAACCCCGGTTACTGGAAATTCACTGGTGCACCACTTAAAGATCAGTAACGACAAAGAGGCAGAACTGATGCTCAACTTCCAGGTCAAAGCCTGACATGGAGGCTGTGGAGCATGCTCAGAACACCTCATCCAGGTGGAAACAAGCGAGAGTGAATCTATCTCCAGCCACATGTTCGAGGTATGGTAGGAATGTATTCTCGTCATATTTAAATGGACTTTAAAAGCTTTAGTCAGACTAATTTCTGCCTGTAATGGTGCAGACTGGAGCAGCAGGTCAAAGGCTTCAATCATCTCTGTTTCACACTCAGCAGCAGAAACGTGACGCAGGCGTGGACAGCCACATGTCCGAGCATGCTGTGGAGTTTGAAGAAACTCATCTTTTTCCCTCTCCTTTAACAGGTTCACAGTATCACTCTGTCTCACACCACACAGTGATACAGCACCTGATCTTTCACTCCTGCCCTCCATCTATCCATCTCTATCTGTCTCTTCTTGTTCTGACATTTGAGAAAATTACCGCCCTCTCTGCTCCCCTTGCTGCTGCCGATCCATCCGGCGCTCAATCACTGCTGTTCTTACTAATCAAACTCCCCTCCTCTCCCCTGCAGTGACACTCCATCCAACCTCTCTGCATCAATCTTTCATGGCGGGGCTTTCCAAGAGACCCGACTCCCACGCTCCCTCTCCCTCTCTTTTGTCTGATACTGTACTCGCCGCTCTCACTCACTCTCTATTTCTGGACTCTTCTCAGTGCCAGCCTGCTGTCAAGCAGGCAGCGCTGTGGTGGCGTCCTGGTAGGAGAGTAAACTGAGGAAAACGCACTACATGATGTTTTTACTGCATTTTTATACCCTCTAAATTTATCTGACAACTGCAGCTTCCAGCATCGTTAAAGATTTGGAAATAGTTTTAAAAATGGTGTTGCCTTAAAGATTTAACCATGCAGGGGTTTATAATGTAGTTAAAGGCCTTACATTTCATTTACTGCAGCAGTAAAAGGAGACTTTATCTGCAGTCAGACCGGAGCTCTGCAGGTGCAGCTCATGAAAAAATCATTTAAAACCACGTAAGACTTTACCTAAAGCGTGGGAGATAGCATTAAAAAAATCATTACAGTACAATATAAGGCACGCATACATTACAGCTGCAAATGCTAAACATGTTTTATTGGTGTTGGCTTTAATGACTGAGACTAAGCTGGGAGAGGGACATCATAGAATCTATAATCTATAATCCATAATCCATACTGCCATATTTGGACTCAGCAGGGATCCATACTGTTTCCTGGACTGCTGACACTGACATGTGACCACAAATCAGGTTTCCTGACATGTACCTGATTAAACAACACAAAGCAGAGCCTGAAGGCTCACATCAGCCTCCGTCAGTGACAGACGTGACGATGAGCTAATGCAGTGTGGATTTACGTTTATTCTAATCAGTGATGGCCTCAAAATAAAACCAGCATACCCCAAAAGCTAGTCCTATTATGACTGCTGCTAGCTCCATGTGTAACTAAAGATTCATGAATTTTGGTAAAAATTGGATAAAAGATGTTGAAACTCTAAAATTGACCAGTGTAATTCAGACGGAGACATAGAGAGCCTGTGTTTGATGTGACAGTGTTTTAGTGTTTGTGCAGAGATGTCTGAATAATTGAAGGTAAAAATGTGACTCTAGTTTAGCTCAGTTTTGTCAGCCTGCACATACGGAGGCACACACAGGTGTGTGAGAGAGGAGCAGCGTGTGATGTGACTGTAGAAGGAGCTAACAGCACGCTTTGATGTTGAGCTGAAGGCTGCAGAAAAAAACAACACATGAGGTATGTTACACACTCACCTACACCCCCCCACACACACACACAAAAACACACACACACACGCTGGTAGGCAGAATGTCTGTGCCCACCCACCATCTCCTTCAGCTCCACACTGAGGATCTGCCACAGACAAACAGGACTAACAGCTCCTAAACTAACATGTTTACTACAGGAACATCTCAGAAAATCAGAATATCATGAAAAAGTTCTTTATTTTTTTGTCCCTCTTTTGTGAAAGGTAAACCCATATATTATATAGACTCATTACACATAGAGTAAAATATTTCAAGCCTTTATTTCTTGAAATGTTGATGATTATGGCTTACAGATAAGAAAACCCAAAATTCAGTGTCTCAAAAAATTAGAATATTCCATAAGATCAATAAAAAAAGAGATGCTTTAAACAGAAATGTCAGGCTTCTGAAAAGTCTGTTCATTTCTATGCATCAATACTTGGTTGGACCTCCTTTTGCATGAATTACTGCATCAATGTGGCGTGGCATGGAGGCGATCAGCCTGTGGCACTGCTCAGGTGTAATGAAGCCCAGGTTGCTTTGATAGCAGCCTTCAGGTCATCTGCATTGTTGGGTCTGGTGTCTCTCATCTTCCATAGATTCTCTATGGGGTTCAGGTCAAAATCACAGTAACTCCATGGTCACTGAAGCAGCTTTTGGTACGTTTGGCAGTGTGGGCAGGTGCCAAGTCCTGCTGGAAAATGAAATCAGCATCTCCATGGTGCTTGTCAGCAGAAGGAAGCATGAAGGTCTCTAAAATGTCCTGGTAGATGGCTGCGCTGACTGTGGACTTCAGAAAAAACAGTGGACCAACACCAGCAGATGCCATGGCAGCCCGAATCATCACTGACTGTGGAAACTTCACACTGGACTTCAAGCACCAGGATTCTGGTCCTCTCCACTCTTCCTCCAAACTCTGGGACCTAAAAGAGTGGAGAGCCATGCCGCACTGATGCAGTAATTCATGCAAAAGGAGGCCCAACCTAGTATTGATGCATCGAAATCAACATACTTTTCAGAAGCCTGACATTTCTGTTTAAAACATCCTTTTTTATTGATCTTATGTGTATTATAGTTTTTTGAGACACTGAATTTTGGATTTTCTTATCTGTAAGTCAAAATCATCAACATTTCATGAAATAAAGGCTTGAAATATTTCACTCTATGTGTAACAGGTCTATATAACATATGGGGTTCACTTTCAGAAAAGAGTGACAAAAAATATTGAACTTTCTTGTGATATTCTAATTTTTTGAGATGTACCTGTAATGTCACCAAACATGCAGAAAAAAACAAACTGGAGAGTTTATAGAAAGCATGATTAAATCTGGTTATATTCTGTTTAACATCAAATAAAGACAAGGGATCAGTGTTGCGTCATTAAACCTGAGATCGTCTAATGACCAATAATCTTTATATCTCTGGGGACAGAGGGAGTTTTTACACAGCGTCCCAACTGTTTTGGAGTTTGGGTATACACATTCTGTTTGTTTAACTGCCGCCATTCTATCCATCCAGGATACCTGGAGAGTTCTCCAGAGCTTTCACACATTCCCAAAAATATTCAATATACACACAAGGACAAAATAGCTGGTACACCTCCATTAAAAAAAGAAACCCCACAATGGTCACTGAAATAACTGTAGACTGACTAAAGTAATAATAAATAAAAAAATCAACACAAGAAAATCAGACGCTGCTGTTGAATTGTGGTTCAACAGAATCATTTTAAAACAAACTAATGGAGCTGGCCGGGATCCTCTAACTTTATATTTTGGTGATGACCTTTGGAGGCGATCGCTGCAATCAAACAATTTTCTGTAACTTTAGGACCGACCACACACTAGATGACTTTTTTTGTCTGAAATGGTTTTAAAACCGTAGGAGACCACAGACTTCAGGACAGTTTTCCAAAGATGTTTCATCTTTAATCCTCTAAACGCACATACTAGATGACTCAGCCAGACTGTCAGATCACTGGAGATCACACACCTGCTGACCTGCCTACGACCTCGCATGATCATGTGACTTCAGAAAAAAACAAAAACCACTGATGTCTGTCGATACTGCTGTGCAGCAAAAATCATAAAACAAGAGAAAGACATGTTTAACATGTCCCTATGGACACACCTGAGTTTAACATGTCCCAATGGACACACCTGAGTTTAACATGTCCCTATGGACACACCTGAGTTTAACATGTCCCAATGGACACACCTGAGTTTAACATGTCCCTATGGACACACCTGAGTTTAACATGTCCCTATGGACACACCTGAGTTTAACATGTCCCTATGGACACACCTGAGTTTAACATGTCCCTATGGACACACCTGAGTTTAACATGTCCCTATGGACACACCTGAGTTTAACATGTCCCAATGGACACACCTGAGTTTAACATGTCCCTATGGACACACCTGAGTTTAACATGTCCCTATGGTCACACCTGAGTTTAACATGTCCCTATGGACACACCTGAGTTTAACATGTCCCTATGGACACACCTGAGTTTAACATGTCCCTATGGACACACCTGAGTTTAACATGTCCCTATGGACACACCTGAGTTTAACATGTCTCTATGGTCACACCTGAGTTTAACATGTCCCTATGGACACACCTGAGTTTAACATGTCCCTATGGACACACCTGAGTTTAACATGTCCCTATGGACACACCTGAGTTTAGTATGTCCCTATGGACACACCTGAGTTTAACATGTCTCTATGGTCACACCTGAGTTTAACATGTCCCTATGGACACACCTGAGTTTAACATGTCCCTATGGACACACCTGGGTTTAACATGTCCCTATGGACACACCTGGGTTTAACATGTCCCTATGGACACACCTGAGTTTAACATGTCCCTATGGACACACCTGAGTTTAACATGTCCCTATGGACACACCTGAGTTTAACATGTCCCTATGGACACACCTGAGTTTAACATGTCCCTATGGACACACCTGAGTTTAGTATGTCCCTATGGACACACCTGAGTTTAACATGTCTCTATGGTCACACCTGAGTTTAACATGTCCCTATGGACACACCTGAGTTTAACATGTCCCTATGGACACACCTGGGTTTAACATGTCTCTATGGACACACCTGAGTTTAACATGTCCCTATGGACACACCTGAGTTTAACATGTCCCTATGGACACACCTGAGTTTAACATGTCCCTATGGACACACCTGAGTTAAACATGTCCCTATGGACACACCTGAGTTTAACATGTCCCTATGGACACACCTGAGTTTAACATGTCCCTATGGACACACCTGAGTTTAACATGTCCCTATGGACACACCTGAGTTTAACATGTCCCTATGGACACACCTGAGTTTAACATGTCTCTATGGACACACCTGAGTTTAACATGTCCCTATGGACACACCTGAGTTTAACAACTCCTTCTGACCCTCAGATCAGTGAATTTTTCTCCAGCCAGTATGACTGGCATATTCCTGAACACCTGGATGTCTGCAGCACACAGGTATCAGTTCACCTTTAGGAGTCTGGACTAAATAACTCAGTGGTCTTTGATCAAAGGGGCATAAAGGTCTGGGGTCTTGTTCTTACATGATCCTGAACAAGTCTGACAAAGAGCGGCTAACTCAGAGCTAATGCTAGCTTTACCAGCTAAGGCCAGATCATTATGAGAATGGCCTTGTGGGAGTTTTTCCACATTCACTGATGTTTTTATTTCCACTCCAGAGTTGCAATTTCAGCAAAGATAGTGTGCTGCCCCATTCAGTTTTTATCATTGTAGATAAAACAGTAGTGGACACCGCGTTCCACATTATTATGCAAATGATATTTTTCTCTGATTTTCCTAAATATTAATGCAAATGACAGAATATTTTTCAAGTCATCAGCCATCAGAGCATAATTCAAATGTTTTTGAACAAACTTCATAATGACAAAAATTATTTAAAAAAACAACCTCAGAATGCACTGTTCCACATTATTCAGCACAACAGCTTTTTAAAACATTTTATAGGTTGTAAAAAACTGAAAATGGTCATTTGTAGAAATTGCAGCATCAGTGGGTCATATTTACTGAAATCAAAACTATTTCAATCAAAAACATCTGAACAGGACAAGTTCCATGTTAACATAGGAGCCCTTCTCTGATATCACCTTTACTATTCTTCATCCATTGAACTTGTGAGTTTTTGGAGAGTTTCTGCTTGAATTTCTTTGCAGGATGTCAGAATATCCTCCCAGAGCTGCTGTTTTGATGTGAACTGCCTCCCACCCTCATAGATCTTTAGCTTGAGGATACTCCTAAGGTTCCTCCTAAGGTCATTTTCACACCTTCAGGGACCCTAAAGGGGCCTATCAGCTCTCTCCTCATGATTCCGGCCCAAACATGACTCCGCCCCCTCCTTGTTGACGTCCCGGCCTCATTGGGACATGGTGGCCATCCACCAACCATCCACTACTCCTCCATCTGGACCATCCAGGGTTGCACGGCACTCATCAGTCAACAAGACTGTTTGAAAATGAGTCTTCATGTTTTTCTGGGCCCACTGCAACCGTTTCTGCTTGTGAGCATTGGTTAGGGGGGGCTGAATAGTAGGTTTATACACGACTGCAAGCCTCTGGAGGATCCTACACCTTGAGGTTGGTGGGACTCCAGAGGCATCAGCAGCTTCAAATACCTGTTTGCAGCTTTGTAATGGCATTTGAGCATCTGCTCTCTTAATCTGATGTGTTTGTCCGTCAGAAACCTTCCTCATTATGCCTTTATCTGCAGGAACCCGTCTGTGCTCTGAATCAGCCACAAATTTCTTCACAGTACGATGATCACGCTTAATTTTTCCTGAAATATCGAATGTTTTCATTCCTTGTCCAAGGCATTACACTATTTGACACTTTTCAGCAGCAGAGATCCTTTTTCTTTCCCATGTTGCTGAAACCTGTGGCCTGCTTAATAATGTGGAACATGTGGAAAAGTGCAGTTTGAGGTTTTTATTTTTTTAAAAATAATAGTTATCATTATGAAGTTTGTTCAAAAACATTTGAATTATACTCTAACCGTTGATGACTTGAAAAATATTATGACTGTCATTTGCATTGATATTTAGAAAATCAGAGAAAAACGTCGTTTGCATAATAATGTGGAACGCGGTGTAGTTGTACCAGGTTCTACGTGTTCCAGCCTTAAAGACTACCTAACAGGATACCTGTTTTATAGTAATGTCCACCTGTCAGCATGCTCTTTGTTCCAGACTGTTCTCTGCTCCTCAGCTGCTGATAGGTCATCTGTGTCAGTCACTGAGGGAGACCCAGGAGAAAACGTGATGACATTTTCCAGTCAAATCTCCTCTGACCTTATCATTACAGCTGCCATGACACTTCACACAGAGCTGTCCCTGCTCCTCATCCGTCCTCACATGTATTACCTTCACCTCTGCACCTTCTCTCACTGGTTTCCAATAATTCAACATGAAAGTGACCATCAGGCCGATTTCATTAAAACAAAGGGACCACGGAGCAGGGAGAGCCGAGGAGGAGATCTCATGGTAGAGATGATGGAGACGAGCAGAGTGATTCACGGCGTATGGGCTCTGAAATGTCATCGAGCGTGTCTCTGTTGAAAGCCCGCTTCAAGTCAACGCGCGCCCGTTGTGTTCACTCTTTAATTATACACCAACAAAAGGGCAAAGCGCTTAGACTGACAGGGAAAATCACACAAGACGGGAGAGAAGGACAGGAACATGAATGGGAAATGAAGAACAGCAGAGGAGAATAAACTACTGGGAACGCTCCAAGAGGAGACAAAAGAGTCGTCTGCTCTGAGGACGCCGCGGTCAGCAGACGCTCTGATTAATGAGGTGATGAATGAGTGCCTGAGGAAAACTACGGTCAAAATTAACACACATAGAGCAATCAGCGCTCCATACTCATTATGAAACACTCAGAGTAAAATACAGGTTTTTCTAAAGAGGTTTGTGACTCCAGAGCTGTTAAGTCTGCTTTAAACAAATTCTGGTCCGTTGTCCCGGATAGTCCGGTTCATTTGGAGTGGTCTGAAAGCTCACATGAACCCTGGTACAGACCAAACAAGCGGACTCTGGTCTGCTTAAAAACAGGGGTCTCAGTTCGCTTCCAAACAAACCCTGGTGTGGTTTATTTTAGGTGTGAGAGCAAAGCGGACCAACCTGTGAACCAAAGGCAGGAAGTGGCATAAAGTGTAAAGATTTATGGATTTATGTGTGATTTGATACACTCAAATGCGTGGCGTCTGTGTAGCCATAGCAACATGTTGTCGTCTCTCACTGGCTCACTTTTTACCTCAGTGCTGATTTATTTGTCTCATGTAAAGAACGACATGCTGGACAGCTCGCCGCCTCGTTGGCTGCTCGTAACGCCCCAACGCAACAGCAGAAACCCTGACACAGCATAAATTCAGTGTTTTTTCATTGTTTATGTGGAAGAAAAGACTGGCAGAAGGAGATGGATTTCCTCCTCTACGTCTCATTTTCTTCTTCACATCCTCTTTTTTTGGGATGACAGCGCTGCAAAACTACGGTTTGGTTCGTTTGACCGAGGCTATAATGTGAATGTGAACCAAACCACAGGAAACATAACCTTGCAAAGCAGATGGATACGCCCATTTCCTTTTTTTCACTGGTGAATCCATCTTCAAGCTCCGTCTGAACCGTTTGGGCCCGGTTAGAAAATGACAGGACCAATCAGGAACGAGGGGAAGTATTTTCAGGTGTGGCGGAGCCGTGACGTAAACAAACAGCAACAAGAGGCCGGTGAAATTATGGCGGAAGAGATTAGTGTGGATGCTGCTAAAGCGCCAATTTTATCAGAACTTGATGACATTTCTTCGTTAAAAGAAGAACAAAGAACAGCAGTGAGTTGTTTTCTTTTCTGACATCACCAGTCCACATATTAGCCCCGCCCACATTAAACCCAGCCAGGAAAGAGGTGAAAAACTTTTTAGCAGTTTAAGTCCAGAATTCAGTCACATGTAGATCTCAGTGTTTTCACATTTACAGCAGCCAGATTCACACATCTCTAGAGTGTTAGGGCACAAACTCTGGATTTGACTTTACAGGGTCTTTAACTAGAGATGAACATTGCTACAATCTGGCACATTTACATGTTTATGTCAATTAATGTGCATTGTCTCATGCTACAAATAAATAAATAAAATAAATAAATAAAATAAACAGGATTAGTCAGCTCCACAAGGAGATTTCAGATCCTGGTGAGTCTGCAGCAGCATTATGAGCCTGTTTAAATACCATGTGGTAATCCTGGAAACAGTCTGATATCTGATAGTTCAGACTGACACAGAGGTGGTCTGGGAGGTCTTCATCAGGGCTGGATTAGTCATGTAGACTGGACAGGTACTGGCTCACATTAAAGGCCGGCCCGTCAGCTGAAGTGAACTGCTGTATTCTGCTCGTGAACAAAAGCATGGCTTCATTTATGTCTGCCTCTCCTGGAGTGACAGGAAGTGTGGCTCTTTCAGAGATCTGCAGCAGGTGTCTGTTGGTTTCATTCACAAAAATGTTCATTGATGACTTGACTGGAATAGGACAGGCAAAACATAGATTTGTGATAATCTAAACTCTGACCGAAAGTCAGAGCAGTTTACCTCACAGAGACAAGAGGAGACTAAAATGTTGGTGCTGGACTGACAGACATTTAAATTCAGAGATATTTCTCCACTCTAACCTGCTGTCTGTGAAAACAACCAGAGGAGAGAAACAGGAGGAGCGGACGAGCCTGGGTGTGTAAAATAACACATAACTTCACAAAAGGTCCCCAACTATGGTCAACTATTGAGCACAAACTGAGGAAAAAAGACCCAAATATACCAGAACATTCTGTCCTCGACAGTTAAATTATCACCCCATCCTTGTCTTTGAAGATCATGTCTTTATCTAAAGTTTACAAGTTATTCCAACCTTGCTTTACCCTCATTTGTACTATTTATGACCACATGAGGGAGAAAAGCTGTTAAAGAGGCGCCACTAGCCTCTTAGCTGGTGCTTAATTCTCCTCCATTCATTCTTACCAGCATGTAGGGATACGGAGCCATGGTCAGAGAGACTCAGAGACGATGGATGTTAGGATAAGAAGAGAGACAGAGACTTCTGACATCAGGGCACTGACTGTTAATGTGTTAATATCTAAACCAGCGTTACTCAACCCTGCTCAACCAAAGAGCCACATTGTTGAAAATACCTTTACAAGAGCCACAATCTAAGTGGTGGAAAGTGGCCAAAAAAAGCTTGAAGTAGCAACAAAAATAAGTAAAAGGAGGCAAAAATGGTCATAAAGCAACACAAATGGCTGAAAAGGAGCAAAAATGGGGAGGAAAACTTGGAAAAAAAGGGTCAGAAAGTAGAAAAAATGGGTGACAAGTAACTGAAAGATGAGTAACAAGTGGTGAAAAAATGGTCCAAAAGTGGCAAAAAAAATGGCCAAAAAATGAATGAAAAGTGATAAAAATGGGAAAAACGAGGAAGAAAATGGTAATTAATGACAAAAGGTAGCGTAAATGGGATAAAAGTGGCAAAAAATGGTAAAAATTTGAAAAAAAGTGTCAAAATTTGGCAAAAAAAAGTAGGTAAAGTGGTTTTTAATGGCAAAAGGTAGCTTAAATGGGCAAAAATGGGGAGAAAAATGGTGAAAAGGGGCATAAAAATAAACCCTTTTTCAAGGTTTTCTGGGGGAGTAATGTTTCAAATGAAGACACAAAGAGCCACATGTGGCTCCAGAACCACACGTCGAGTATCACTGATCTAATTCAACGATGTGCTTTTATTTTGAAGGATATGTCTCCATCTCTTTGTTCCATTGCATTCTTATTTAATCTCAAACTGCTTCGTTTTCAGTGATAACGTCTGATTACGACTGAATAGTGAAGAAATGTGCGTGGCCGTTTGTCATGAAGGATGCAGAGGTGGGTCCTGATGATGATCATCATATTCACATCAAACTTCCATGAGTGAGCATGAGCCTAGAGAAGCATACCTCCTCCATGTGTGCCAGGTCTAAGGAAGGGTACCGGTCTTCAGCCCGGCTCGGGTTCACCCAGCGTGAGTGTGTCCTAACAGACGTGAGGAAAGCAGAGTGCTGATGTTCCTGCTGTAAATATGAAAACGTCTGCATGAACGTGGACAAACAGCCATTCTTGAGGAATTAAACAGGCTAATAATGATCAGATTAACTATTAATATGCCACTATATCTGCTTATGGGTGCTTGTGGGTTAAATGAAGCAAATCCAGCTTCAGCTGACCTCCGTCTCAGCCTCTTTAACCTGATAACTGAAGGTTAGACTCAGGTTAGGAATGATTATGCTAATGAAAGGATGTGCATAACTAAGAGTGTGTGTTTAATACGGAGCTCTTCAGATTAACACGAGCACAGTAAACATCCCAGAGAGAGGGACAGGTGATGTCCCCTCTAATGAAACCTTATCTGAGCAAACAAACATGGAGCAGGACTGCAGCGTGATTAATGACTACAGGATGGAGATAACTGAGCATGTGCAGAGGCGTGGTTTCACCTCAGAAACATGGGGACAAGAGTTACAGGTAGAGGGCTCCAAATCCAGCCTGATGTCTTCACATCTGCACTGATTTGTTTTTATTGTACAATGTGTCTAAAGGAAGTTTTCCTGCATGTGGGAAATAAGCAGATCCTGTAACAGAACTTGATCTTTTATGGTTGTCTGACTGAGATCAACTTTTTATTAAAAACAGACAGGTGTGGGAATGTAGGGAACATTTTTAAAACTTCCTGGGGGTAATGACATATAAAGTGAAGGCTGGACTCTTGGAGAAATCTAGAAGTTTGTATGTCATTAAAAACATCCCTACCCCATACCTCAGGAACATTCTGGGAAGGTTCAACGGCATTTAAAAAAAGGATTCTGTCCAAAACTATCCCTGACATCTATCACAGGAGCACGGGGCTGTTCATAGCTGCAGTGTTATTCACACACCTCACTGGTAAACTGAGTTACAGCAGCAGTGGTAACTTCATCAGCTAGAACTCCATTTTTCACATGAGGAAGTCGAGGCTAAGACCAGCTAAAGGCAAAGTCTTTGCAGATAAAAACTCTGATGACAAGTCAGAGACACTAAAACCAGAGAAAATGTTGGTGCTGGACCGTAAACCATCGCCACAGTTATGGTCTGATGTTAACATGGCAGTGTGACCATGGTTTACAGAATGTATTTACCTGAATTTAAAATAGTTTGCAGAACAGGATTTTACTTTTACTTTTACTTTTTTTAATAAGATGGAAATTTATTTTAATTTAAGAACAGGAATATGCTGGTTTCATTCAGTCTTTAAAGAAGACGAGAAAAAGGAAAAAACAATAGGAGTACATCACCAGAGACTGTAGAATAAAGACACCTGAGTCAGGGAGCTCAAGTCACTGGTTCATCAGGATTCCTGGCTACTATTACACCATGAAGACAAAAAAACACTCAGATTAAAGATTACTGTAAAGTCTAAGTCAGAGGATGGAGACAGAAACATCTCCAAGTCTCTGAACATCCCCCAGAGTTCAGTTAAATCCATCATGAAGAAATGAAGGAATATGCCACATGTGTAAATCTGCCTAGATCAGACCGTCCTCACACACTGAGTGGGCGTGCAAGAAGGAGACTAGTGAGAGAGGACACCAAGACACCTATGACTACTCTGAAGGAGCTCCAAGCTTCAGCAGCTGAGATGGAGAGACTCTGCAGACAACAACTGTTGGCCGGGTTCTTCACCAGTCAGAGCTTTATGGGAGAGTGGCAAAGAGAAAGACACTGTTGAAGAAAACTCAGATTCAATCTGGACTAGAGTTCACCAGAAGGACTGTGGGAGACTCCATGGTCAAGAGGAAGAAAGTTCTTTGGTCTGATGAGACCAGAATGGAGCTTTGAGACCATCAGACAAGACGCCAAACACTGACATCACCACAAACACACCATCCCCACTGTAGAGCACACTGGTGGCAGCATCATGCTGTGGGGATGCTCCTCAGCAGCATCATGCTGTGGGGATGCTCCTCAGCAGCATCATGCTGTGGGGATGCTCCTCAGCAGCATCATGTCGTGGGGATGCTTTTCAGCAGCATCATGCTGTGGAGATGCTTCTCAGCAGCATCATGCTGTGGGGATGCTTCTCAGCAGCATCATGCTGTGGGGATGCTTCTCAGCAGCCGGTCCTGGAAGGCTTGTAAAGGTAGAGGGTAAAATGAATGCAGCAAAATATAGGAAAATCCTGGGGGCGAGTCCAGATGTCTGATCCGGACTGAGACCTGTCCACACAGACTCAGAGCTGTGACTGCAGACAGAGAAGACTCTACTACACTGTTTATTGACGTTACTGTCTTCACTTTGACATTAAAGATTTGTCAAAAAAGCCAAATTAAAATGATTATGATTGATTTATAAAACCAATAAAAGGGTAAAACTTTCAGGGGGTCACTACATTTTATTAGCACTTTTTTGTTTACATGCATCAGAGATCATGGATAAACACTGGTTTTTATCTTTCAGGCCCTCATTGGAAAATTACCACCTGATATCTCAACCTTGTTGGAGTGGACTGCTGGTAGCTACACGACTCGCTCTCCTGATCTGTTACTTCTTAAAGTTCCTGGCTCGTACTGAACTTGGTAAAACAGCTTTTTCCATTGATGCTCCAAGCTCATGGAACGTCCTCCAACAAACTCTAAAAATTGACGTTCTTCCCTCTCTTTCCCAGTTCAGGACTTTGATTTCTAGCCTCTGTGTTTCACATTGCAACTGCTCTACCTGATTTGAATTCATCTACCTTTGTCACTGATGATGTTGTTTACAGTGATTGTTTCTGTATACTGGACTTTGTTTTGTTGTGCTGTGGTTTTAAAGTGCCTGTAATCTCAACAGCATTGAAAATGAGGGAAACCTCAATGTCCTTTTGAGAATAAATAAAGGTTTGAAATGAAGTGGAATAAAATATTCCTCTAAGAAGTAGAAATTCCCAAAGGAGTGAATGGACTTCTTACTGACTCCCTTTGTAAACATTTACCAGTGAAACGACCACATCAGTCCGGGTCCGTGTTCAGTCTACCACATAAACATTCAACATGTTTGTCAAACTGCTCTCAGCACTGTGGTTAAGAGTGACGTTTTACACCAAAGTAAGCAGTCGTGGCTTTCTCATGTGCATCTCTCTGCAACCAATCAAATTAGCTCCAGGATCTCCCTCATTATGTTCATCCTGTGGCAGCAATAGAGAGAGGGAGAGATGAAAACAACAGTGGGAGCGTGAGAGCCTGGAACAGTAACAGAAATAGACAGAAAGCGAGAGGAGCAGCGAGAAGAGAAGGACAGGAGGAGGAGGAGGAGGAGGAGGCTTTGAGAGGGGCGGAGGATGCTGAAGGGAGAGAGGGGGAGGAGGATAAAGCTGGAGAGAAGGAGAGGAAGAGAGGAGGAGCTGGGAAAGCACCAGAAGAGGCAGCTCACAGCTCGCTGAGGGCGAGTAGTAGACGTACGAGAGCTCAGGAGTCAAACAGTGACATCTGGAGTGGAACTGCTACAACTTTCCTCTCTGCTCACCGCTGTGCTGAGGAGGAAGGAGGAGACGTGGAGAGGAGCTCACAGCTGCATACTCTGGATTTCCAGATTTCTGAAGCCTCTTTCCTCATCTTTTTTTTAAATTTGTCATCCTCCCACATCTCGGAGAAGAAAGAGGAGCGGCTGTGCAGAAATTAGCCGGAGGAAAAAACAGAGAATGAGCAACAGAGCTGAGCGTGAAGCTGCTCATGAGCCCAGTGAAGTGGAGTGGACAGGATGCTGACTTCTTTGAAAATCTGATCCGGGCGGGCTGTGGGCGGCAGACAGCTGGGGCAGTGATTCACAAAAAAAAAAAAGGACGACTTGGCGTGAAAACAAAGACATGCTACAACTACAGAGGAGATCAGGCATCACGAGAGGAGAGGCAGTGAGCTCATGAGGGAAACTTGAAGCTTTGTTTACTTCATGGGAGTTTAATATCTGCTTAAAGCTCCAACCAGGAACTGGGACCATGTTTAGGTGGTTTTAGAGTCGGGGACTTACAATCAGGAAAGACTTCTGAGTGTTGGAGGTACAAAAGTGCAGTGATGGGCTAAATGGATCAACAGCAGGTTAGACTCTCTTGGCTTTACTGAGTTTCCCAGCTGGAATAAAGCCTCTCTGAGTGATGGGACTTATAAAGCACATTTCAATCGTTCTATTGATCCCTGTTCTGTAATCTGATGCCAAAATCTTCCTCCTTTCTTCCCCTTTTACAGCTCTGAGTCGAAGCAGACAAACAGCAGATTACAGAGCAGAAGGAATGACTCTGTTTACAGCGGCACATCTCGGCCCGGACTTCACAAACTGTCCTTTTGTTTCCTCTTGTTTGCTCTCCAGATGGCTGCCGTGCTGGCAGGTGGATGCACATGCGATCCCTTTATTCAGCGTTTACCCGGTTACACAATAAACCAACGGCGCAGGAGCAGGGGCTGAAGCTTAAACGGAGCAGAGCGAGCGAGCACGCCAGCACGGTGGCGTTCTCTAACCTGCAGCTTCACCAAACAAAGCTAACGAGCCCTCTGTCTTGGATGTGAAATGATAGCAGGCTGAGAGTGAGGGCGTTTAAATATTTACATACTGGCCCGTGGCACAAACACAGGCAGCAGCAGAGGGCCCTTCTCAGGAGTGATGGAGGAATGAAAGACAGGCATGGAGAGTTCAGCGTGCTGAGCCGGGTGTCAAAACCTGACGAATGAAAGTTCATGAAGGATGTTAGACATTTAGAGCACCAACAGCTGCTTTTATTCATCAATATTCCATCAGTCAAATATGGCACTAATATTAGAAATGTTCTCCATCGTTTCTGCAGACACGTGCTTCTAATCCATACTACTGCTCTGCATTAAAAACTGCCATTAAACAACTAAAGAAGAAGAAATCACAACAAAACTGAAGTAAAACTGACTGTAGAGATGCTAAAGCTGATTTCACATCCTTTAACTTAAGAATCTATCACTTTTATTGAAGATTAATTGAGTAAATTATTAATTCATTGACTATTTCTAAAGTTAAAACTCACTGTGACTAAAATGCTAAATCAGTTAGCCTGTTAATGGCAATTTCCTAAAGTGTTAGCATCAAGCTAATGAGCCAATCAGGTCCATCTGCAACAAATCAGAGTTTCACCAATTAGTACCTAGAAATGCACATCCCTACTGATCAGTTTGACTAATCCGGCTCACACAGCTCTCATGGTGGCATCATGCTGCACGCCCATGCTAACACGGGTTTCCTGCAGGCTGCGGTGTCTCCAGCTGCGGCGGGATCCTCGCCGTCCTGGTGGTGCCTCGTGGTGTTGTTAGTGTGTCTGCAGCTCCCGCAGCTGAGCCCCGCGCAGCCCACCATCTGCTTGTCTCAGGGCTCGCCTGCAGCAGGAAGATGCCTCTGTGCCTCCGATATCGTCAGCTGCACCGGCAGCGGTCTGGAGCAGGTCCCCGGAGAGGTGCCGCCCTCTGCGGTCACTCTGGATCTCAGTCATAACCGGATCGTGCAGCTGGAGGGAGGCGGTTTTGAGGGACTCTACAGACTGGAGACATTACGGTTAGCGCACAATCGTCTGACTTCTATCCAAGCGGGGGCGTTCAGGAACACCTCCGGGACTCTGCTGAGACACCTGGACCTGTCGTCCAATCAGCTGCGCGTTCTGGAGCAGCATTACTTCCTGGATTTACCGGGATTGGAGGAGCTGCTGCTGTTCAACAACCGGATCGTCCACGTGGAGAGCCGAGCCCTGACAGGACTGGTCAGCCTCCGGAAGGCCTACCTCAGTCATAACAGACTCACTGACTTCCCCTTCTTCTCCCTGGCAGAGCGCAGCCACCCTCACCTGTCGCTGCTGGACCTGTCCTCAAACCGCCTCCCCAAACTGCCCCTGGAGGATATATCAAACCTACCCGCGTCGGTTCAGAGAGGACTCTACCTTCACAACAACTCGCTGGTGTGCGAGTGTTCCATGTACGCTCTGTTTCGGCACTGGGAGCAGAGAAACTTCACCTCGATCACGGACTTCAGACAGGAGCATACTTGTCTGGTCTACGGGATCCAGAAAGGGACGGTACGTTTCTTCCAGCACGACCGTTTCTTTGAGAAATGTGACTTCAGTGGGATGAGCGGGCTGCTGAAGTATCAGGAGAGCAGCGTGTCTGTGAGCGCGGGAAAGGCGCTGCTGCTTCACTGCGTGACCACGCTGACCGGGCAGCACGTCACCTTTCTCTGGGTGTCGCCCAATCAGGAGTACGTGGCGCCACCGGGAAACAATGGCTCCTTAAAGATGTACAGTAATGGGAGCCTGGAGATCGTGGCGGCAAGAGCAGAGGACTCTGGGATCTACTGGTGCATGTCTCTGGACCAGCAGCACCAACGGAACGAGACTCTGGAGGTGAATGTGACCGTTCTGCTGCAGACCGACAGCGCGCCGCACGAGTCCTTCAACACGGGCTTCACCACCCTGCTGGGCTGCGTTGTCAGCCTGCTGCTAGTCCTCATGTACCTGTACCTGACGCCCTGCCGCTGCCCCCCCTGCCGTAAAGCCTCCGCCCCAGCCACCGCCACCCCTAGCCAGGGGAATGAGGCTGGGGTGGGGAGCGCCCAGTCCTCCATCCTCACCCCAACCCCGCCCACCACTACCGAAGGCCCGGGCCGCAAGGTCAGTACCAACAAGCATGTGGTGTTTCTGGAGCCAATCAAAGAGCAGCAGAATGGCAGACTGAGGGCGGGGCCAGGGGCCGGTGCCGTGATGCACGGACACCTGGGACCCGGTCTACTGCTAGGGCCAGAGCAGACCTCAAAGATCCACAACCAATCACAGCAGAGGGCGGGGGAGACGGACTCCATCATGTCCGTCTTCTCTGACACGCCCATCATGTTGCCATAGCAACATGACAGCCTGAGAGAGACACAGACTGGCACCACCACCCCCCTCCCTCACCTCCTCACCCCCCTACCCCTGCACTCAACCTGAGCAAAACCAGTACTCAACTCTGACCTTTACTGAAGAGCTCCACAGTCCGGTTCCAGAAGTAAAAACCACATTCATGTTCTCTAAAGGGGGTCTGGTTAGTCGCCATGGCATCATAACCATCCAGGGTAGACTCACCACGAGCTAGCTGAGGGTAAAATGATGATTTATGTTCCTGTAGAAGGAGCAAATTCATCTTAGAGGGAACACTTCATCAGAATTTTACTGGAATTATAATAACGCCGTCTGTGATTCCCTTAGAGTCTCTTTAAGGTAAAACTGGTGTTAAAGATCCATTTCAGGCATCGTTTTAGTTTAAAGAGGGCTGCTGAGATTAATCGCATTAATCAGGATTAAATAACGTCCACAATTAGTGCATTCATTTCTTAAAATCAGGATCAGTTGCAGCCACAGTGATGTAAATAAGTCTGCACCGCTCCTTAATGTCTGGTTTACCTTTATAAACTTAGACAGCTCAGACGACCAATCAGAAATCACCTGCACCCTGTGTGATCAAACATTTACCTTAAAACTTCTCTATTATTCATTTTCAATCCATAACAAGTTCCTTTTCCTGTGGTTAAGTTCCTGTTATTATCTCTGATCTATAACAGCAGAGCTTTATCCAAACAGGAAGTCCTCAGTTTAAGAGAGCAGAAATGCATGAAAGAACGCAATAAATAATAATTAGTAAACTATATCATTTGACAGCCTTGACTGAAACATTTCGCAGCAGTGATGTCCTGAACATATCTCAGCCTTTTACCATGTTTATAGTTTTCCAACCATTTTAATAACATTATGATAAAATTAGATAACTGATGTGTGTTCATGGCTCATGATTGGCTGATGTCTGATGTTTAGAAACAGGCCGATATCAGCTAATACTGATGTTACTGAGGCTTCTGTGCCAGTGTTCATTTTATCGACTAAAAATATTTGTCGACAGCCTGTTTTTCCATGATATTTCTGTGATATTTCTCCACTGTGGGTAAATCTGTCTAAAACAATTCATCTGTATTTATTCTCCCTCTCAGCTGTAGAAAGCAGGGACCCCAGGTTTGGCAGAGAACACACTACCATGACTTGGTACCAGATTTAGGCAGGAGAATAAATGCTTGGACTAAAATGTGAGAACTTTTATGGACTAAAATTAGACTAAAGCTAAAAAGGCTAGAAATGACTAAAATGTGACTAAAACTAAAATGCATGTCATCTAAAGACTAAGACTAAAATCTAAAATAGCTGCCAATATGAACACTGTTCTGTGCATGCCTAGACAGGACACCAAGCTGACCTCCTTATTGCTGACTACTAAAGAATAACAGAGAATAAGAGGGCGGTCATGTGACGTCAGAAAGAGTGACCGACAGAAGCCAGCATGGTTAGGAGAGTAAACAGATTTATCTCAGATGTAAAGAGTTATTTTTTTAATAACTCCGTGTTGATGATGTTCCCCGTGGTCAGTCAGATCCTCCGCTGACAGAATCTGTTTATGGAGCCGTAACAGTGCGTTAATGATGAAGCTGGACTATAACAGCAGATACAAGCATTCAGATAGTGATGAATCTAAACCCCTCTACATTCTCTTTCCTCTGACTACGGCGGTTTTACAGGGAAAATGGTCGAATCCATCGAGATTTATCTCAGATTTAAAAAGGGAGGGTTTGTAAATCAACCTGATTTCTATTCGGTGAAATTCTGGCGTTATTTCCATGAAGTAAACGTTGCTATCTGACATTATAACAGTTTAAACAACATCATAGAAAAGCTGAGAGATGTACGTGAAAAACTGTCACATCAAAAAAATAAATAAAATTAACTAGTGTTAAAACCAAACCAGACTAAGAAATAAAGCCTTGGCGTGTTGATGTTTTTTTTTTATATATTCTGAATTTTTGCAAACAGGTTTAACAGGCGCAGAGCTTAATATTAACAGAACTGACTCCGTTTCACATCCATGTGTATCTTCAGTTTCTGCTCTGTTCTTAAAATCAGCTCCCTATAATATCAGGAGCCCTGATTCAGCAGTGTTACAGAATGTTACGGCTGAGCAGCAGGGTGGCGTGCTCAAAGTGGCGTCAGTGCATGGCCTCCATTACTCAAATAATATCCAGCCAATCAGAGAGTTTGGTGGGCGGGGTGTTAGGGATACTGGAGAGTGAAAACAGAGCAGGAAGAGAAGAGAACTCACAATGGAGCTGAAGCAGCACAACTCTTATTTTATCAGTGACTGGTAAAATAAAACAGCAATACTGATGATCATCGAAATCCTAAACATCGGCGAGCGCTCAACTCACGCCATTAAAGCACAACTAGAACAGATGACATCATTAAGAGCAAAAAACTACAAAGTAGCAGGAGAATCACAGTGCACTGTGGGATGTGTAGTTCCTTCACTTCAGGGAAAAATAATGGAAACACAACAGGACTCTGGCCTTTAATTTAGTAATAATGCAAGATTGCAACTGTAAGAATCCATAAATAGAATCATGAGTCGACTCACTCTCAAAAAAGAAATATTTTCCAAAAATTCAAATGTTTCTCTTCTGAAAGTCGAGGTTCTTCTACAAACGTTAATAGTGGTTCTAATATCAACTTTAATTCCTTTCCACAGACATTTCAGAAAAATTATAATTATTAGTAATTATGATTGCACAGCCTGGCATCACGATTGCAATTAGATTTATTGAGCAGAACTACATTTTCTTTGTTTTTTAATCCTGTTACCATCAAATCAAATGTTTTAAAGCCTTGGAGCATTAAAGGAGCTGGTTAGCTCAGCTCAAAGATGAATTAGAAGTTCCACCTGGTGGTTTTACGCCTCCAGTTCCAGGTTTCCTAAAGCTGGACTGTCAAAGTGAAGCAGAGGGTCGAGGAGAAGGCTGGGCTGTTTCTGTGTCATCAGCAAAGCTGCGTATGAGGCCTAAAGAGCGTCACCTTTGACCTCCTAAATCTCACCAGTTCATCCTTTAGTCAGGAGGAGCACTGGTGCAAGGTTTGATGAAAATACATCCAAGTCAGAGTGATCTGAGACCAGACTTTTAGAGGTGCTCGGCTCTTTAAAAAACTGTGAGGTGTAGAGGTCTAGACTATAGCGCTCTGCACTATTTTCACTATTACTGCAGGAAACCATACCAGTCCTGTTCTTTCAGATGTTCTGCCATTTATTAAAGAAGTGACTTATTTACCCTGGATCCTGACATGGTGCTAGTGTTAAGACTTTAGAGACGTGCAACATTTCTCTCAAATAAAGAAACCGGTGGGGCTCTAGTCAGGGATGCTAAGAGGAAATTTAGTGGGGCTCCAGCACTGCTACCAGGGGTCTAAAATGGTCAGAGTGTTTTTGACTTATCCTGTTTACAAGGAAAGGATTGAGTCTCATGACCTGCACCTTTGACCTCCAAAAGGTCATATAACATCCTTGGGTCAGGAAGAACATTCATGTAAAAACCCCTCAAAGTGTTCTTGAGATGTTAACAAAGTATGAGCACGGACGGAGAACCCTGAAGAACCCTGATGTTCCAGCCTTGGCCATCACTGGTGCAGAGACAGTTAACGGGTTACTGAAAGGCTTGAATGGGACGTTTACTTCTGGAACCAGAGCCACTAAAAAGTGGATGATCACTGCGGAGCTCTGTTTGAATTTTCTTTGCAAGGCTTTGAGGCTTTTTTACTGCCTGATGAAACAAGTGCAATTCTTATTCAATTCAATATTATTGAATACCAAATATTAGTGATTGATATGTTATCGTTTGCCCAGGTCTGCCCTCGAAGCCCTGCAGCCATGAACCAAGTCACTGTGACAGGACGGGCTCACACAGAGAAACAGGGTAGGGGTTCAGACCTGTCAGGACTCAGACAAACCAAAAATAGAGACGATACGAATAAAGCTTCAAGGCCCAAGGTGGGAAAATGGAGTTAAAAGACAAACGATGTGAGAGCTGTTTCCCCGCCAACACGGCGAGCATGGGCCGACACTGAGAGCGCCCTGGGCTGTCCCTTTAAGCACGGCTTGTACCTTTAATAATAAATATTCGCTACAGATGCCTTTTTTGTCTCAAACAGAGATGTAGACAGGAAAAAAAAAAAAAACATGTTTGTAGAGCTTTCCTGTCTTTTAGTCAGACCAACCTGCGTAGTGTAGCTCTGTCCGTGTTTTAGAGTAGACAAGCGAAGAAGAAGAAGAGCTTTTAGAGTAAAAATAGATTCAAGGTTTGATTCTGTCCTCCTTCATCCTCCTCCTCCTCTCCCCTGGAGCTTGATTACCGTCATCATCACCATCAGTCAGAGCAGAAGTTCAGGGAAACAAAAGGGAAATAAAGAAATAATATATCAATGCAGAACTCACAGAGGCATCAGCTGGAATTATTCATGCTGGAGAGGGAGTGTTTGAACGCAGGGATGGGCAACTCTGGCCACCGGGAACGTCACAGGGAATTTTTTCTAGAGGAGGAAATCTGACAATCTGACAATCTAAACTCAGAAATCCACGTCAGATATCCTGATTCTATCTCCATCCCATGGGGTATTTTCTACATCCATCCATGCAACTCTCATAGACGTGTTCGTTTTTTTAAATGATGCTGATTGGTCGGGTCATTCTAGGAACAAGCCAATCAGGTTGAAGCTTAGATGGATCCACCCGATGACAGGCAAGAATCTAGACAGGCTATCGACTTTGACAGGTTCAAATGTATAAACATATCACCTCCATCAGACTGTAGCTGTATCAGGAACGAGATGTTTATGCTGAATTAATGAGGTAAACAAAAATAAAGCAGATAAAGCTGCTTTCTTACTTGAACCGTGTCCTACCAGCAAGCAAACGTTAGTTATCCCTTTGCATCATGCAGCATTAGGAACAAGGTCTCCACTCTGCATTCATTAAATATCATTTCTGTCTGGACCAGAACCTCTAGTTTTTACATGTCTGAATTCTTCGACAGTCTTTGGTCTGAATGGAGAGAAAAGTCAAACACAGATGGCGGTACTACATGCCGATATAGGTGGCAGTAATGCTCTCTGAAACAACCAACAAAGAAGAGGAAGAAACAGGCAAAACAAAACACACAAAAAAGAAAAGTTCACTACGCGTCCAGTACCAGAGGAGCGGCGAGATCCGCCCACTTTGTCCTCCTCTGGTTGTCTCCGGGTGTTTATTTGGAACAAGATTTAAAAGCAGAGCGTTAGCGACGCTAATACATTTAAAGGATGAGCAGACGTGGAGAACAGAGGCTGATTCAGACGCTCCACTTAGACTCCACCCATCCTGTGTTTACATCAGCTGTTCTGAGTCCTTCACTGACCAATAGGAGTCAGGATTTTACACCGCATAGAGAAATGTGAGCCAGTGTTCTCTACCTCCTCATATCTGCATACGTCCGTTAAAGTGCTGTTAAAAAACAACGATGTTGCCCATCCCTGGTTTAGCTCATTCAGAGAGGGTTTACTAACCAGCATTTATGATTCTGTTCAGATTCATGGTTGCTAATAAAGGTTTGTTTGTTTGAATGTACAGCAGGATGATCGGGACAGTCAGAGCGGACATGTTTTTGAGTTTTAATGTCTGAACTGTATTCACTGACCCCCCCCCATCTATGTGTTAATAAATCTCTGTATCAGGACCATCAGGTCAATGTCTGCTTGTTTTTCTCACACAGACACAACCACACACCAGTGCACGCCTAGCTGAGTGTTTGCATGTGTCCCCACAGTCTTTACATATCCAGCCCTAACCAGGCCAAATCTGAATATTCAGATTCACAGACTTTATTTACCCAGAGGTTTATCATCTATACCAGGGGTTCTCAACCTTTGCTGCCCACGACCCCCCAAAAAAAGGTGCCAGAGACCGGGGACCCCAAAATAAAGGTGCTAGAGACCGGGGACCCCAAAATAAAGGTGCTAGAGACCGGGGACCCCCAAAATAAAGGTGCCAGAAACCGGGGACCCCCAAAATAAAGGTGCCAGAGACCGGGGACCCCCAAAATAAAGGTGCCAGAAACCGGGGACCCCCAAAATAAAGGTGCCAGAAACCGGGGACCCCCACTGGACCTGAAGGTGGCTGAACACAGCCATGAACATTCTGGAACAGTCATGTGGAGACAAGGCTGTGCATAAAGCCCAGCGCTTTATGGTGCCCAGCCAAACTGGGGGCCCATGGGGGTCAGCAAAACCATGGTCCACAGTAATCTTAAGATGTGATATCCACATTTTATATTTATCCTGAAAAATAACCACTCCTATCAAAGAAACAAAAATAAAACGGGTAAAAATAGCTAAAATGGGTTAATAATGGGAAAAATGTTGGAAAAAGTGGTGAAGTTGAATTTTAAAAGTTGCAGAAATGGTTTAGAAGTGGCAAAAATGGGCAGCAAAAAAGTGGTGGAAAGAGATTAAAACTGACAAAAATAGGTGTTCAATGGAAAAAAACGTGTCAAAATTGATGGAAAAAAAATGATGAAAAGGGGTAAAAAATGAGACAAAATTGGTGTAAAGTGGCAACAGTGTAGCTGTAAAAATATTCTTAGTTTTTTTGGGCACCTGGAACCCCCTCCCAGTGTCTCGTGACCCCCAAGGGAGTACTGACCCCAAGGTTGTGAACCACTGCATTAGAGAACTGTCAGTACAACTAAACCCCTCCCACAGCGCAACTCTATATGGATGGCTCTAGTAACCACAGTGGAGGCAGCCATTAATGACAGCTTTCAGTACAAGCAAACCCAACTCTGTACTGTAGGGCTCTGAAAGTAGGATCAGCCAGTCAGACAGTCAGTCAGTCAGTCAGTCAGTCAGTCAGACAGTCAGTCCGTCAGTCATACAGTCAGTCAGTCAGTCAGTCAGTCCGTCAGTCATACAGTCAGTCAGTCAGTCAGTCAGTCAGTCAGTCATACAGACAGACAATCAGACAGTCAGTCAGACAGTCAGACAGACAGACAGTCAGTCAGTCAGACAGTCAGTCAGTCAGACAGTCAGTCAGTCAGTCAGTCAGTCATACAGACAGACAATCAGACAGTCAGTCAGACAGTCAGACAGACAGACAGTCAGTCAGTCAGACAGTCAGTCAGTCAGTCAGTCAGACAGTCAGTCAGTCAGTCAGACAGTCATTCAGTCCATCAGTCAGTCAGACAGTCAGTCAGTCAGACAGACAGTCAGTCAGACAGTCAGTCAGCCAGACAGTCAGACAGTCATTCAGTCATTCAGTCAGTCAGTCAGACAGTAAGTCATATAGTCAGTCAGCCAGACAGTCAGTCAGACAGTCAGCCAGCCAGACAGTCAGACAGACAGTCAGTCAGACAGTCTGTCAGTCAGTCAGTCAGTCAGTCAGACATACAGTCAGCCAGCCAGTCAGTCAGACAGTCAGTCAGCCAGCCAGTCATTCAGTCAGTCAGTCAGACAGTCAGTCAGTCATACAGACAGACAGTCAGTCAGTCAGTCAGTATTACAGACAGACAGTCAGACAGTCAGACAGTCATTCAGTCAGTCAGTCAGACAGTCAGTCAGCCAGCCAGTCAGCCAGCCAGTCAGTCAGACAGTCAGTCAGACAGACAGTCAGTCAGACAGTCAGTCAGCCAGACAGTCAGTCAGACAGTCAGACAGTCAGTCAGACAGTCATTCAGTCATTCAGTCAGACAGTCAGTCAGACAGTCATTCAGTCATTCAGTCAGACAGTCAGTCAGTCAGTCAGATAGACAGACAGTCAGACAGTCATTCAGTCAGACAGTCAGTCATATAGTCAGTCAGCCAGCCAGTCAGTCAGACAGTCAGCCAGCCAGACAGTCAGACAGTCAGTCAGCCAGCCAGTCATTCAGTCAGTCAGTCAGACAGTCAGTCAGTCATACAGACAGACAGTCAGTCAGTCAGTCAGTATTACAGACAGACAGTCAGACAGTCAGACAGTCATTCAGTCAGTCAGTCAGACAGTCAGTCAGACAGTCAGACAGTCAGTCAGCCAGACAGTCAGTCAGACAGTCAGACAGTCAGACAGTCAGTCAGACAGTCAGTCAGTCAGTCAGACAGTCAGTCAGCCAGACAGTCAGTCAGACAGTCAGACAGTCAGTCAGACAGTCAGTCAGCCAGACAGTCAGTCAGTCAGCCAGACAGTCAGTCAGTCAGTCAGACAGTCAGTCAGCCAGACAGTCAGTCAGTCAGTCAGCCAGACAGTCAGTCAGTCAGCCAGACAGTCAGTCAGTCAGTCAGACAGTCAGTCAGCCAGACAGTCAGTCAGACAGTCAGACAGTCAGTCAGACAGTCAGTCAGACAGTCAGTCAGTCAGTCAGTCAGTCAGACAGTCAGTCAGCCAGTCAGACAGTCAGTCAGCCAGTCTTTCAGTCAGTCAGCCAGACAGTCAGTCAGTCAGTCAGACAGTCAGTCAGCCAGACAGTCAGTCAGACAGTCAGTCAGTCAGACAATCAGACAGTCAGTCAGACAGTCAGTCAGACAGTCAGTCAGTCAGCCAGACAGTCAGTCAGACAGTCAGACAGTCAGTCAGACAGTCAGTCAGACAGTCAGACAGTCAGTCAGACAGTCAGACAGTCAGTCAGACAGTCAGACAGTCAGTCAGACAGTCAGACAGTCAGTCAGTCATACAGACAGACAGTCAGTCAGTCAGTCAGTATTACAGACAGACAGTCAGACAGTCAGACAGTCATTCAGTCAGTCAGTCAGACAGTCAGTCAGCCAGCCAGTCAGCCAGCCAGTCAGTCAGACAGTCAGTCAGACAGTCAGTCAGACAGACAGTCAGTCAGACAGTCAGTCAGCCAGACAGTCAGTCAGACAGTCAGACAGTCAGTCAGACAGTCATTCAGTCATTCAGTCAGACAGTCAGTCAGACAGTCATTCAGTCATTCAGTCAGACAGTCAGTCAGTCAGTCAGATAGACAGACAGTCAGACAGTCATTCAGTCAGACAGTCAGTCATATAGTCAGTCAGCCAGCCAGTCAGTCAGACAGTCAGCCAGCCAGACAGTCAGACAGTCAGTCAGCCAGCCAGTCATTCAGTCAGTCAGTCAGACAGTCAGTCAGTCATACAGACAGACAGTCAGTCAGTCAGTCAGTATTACAGACAGACAGTCAGACAGTCAGACAGTCATTCAGTCAGTCAGTCAGACAGTCAGTCAGACAGTCAGTCAGCCAGACAGTCAGTCAGACAGTCAGACAGTCAGACAGTCAGTCAGACAGTCAGTCAGTCAGTCAGTCAGTCAGTCAGCCAGACAGTCAGTCAGACAGTCAGACAGTCAGTCAGACAGTCAGTCAGCCAGACAGTCAGTCAGTCAGCCAGACAGTCAGTCAGTCAGTCAGACAGTCAGTCAGCCAGACAGTCAGTCAGTCAGTCAGCCAGACAGTCAGTCAGTCAGCCAGACAGTCAGTCAGTCAGTCAGACAGTCAGTCAGCCAGACAGTCAGTCAGACAGTCAGACAGTCAGTCAGACAGTCAGTCAGACAGTCAGTCAGTCAGTCAGCCAGACAGTCAGTCAGACAGTCAGACAGTCAGTCAGACAGTCAGACAGTCAGTCAGCCAGACAGTCAGTCAGTCAGCCAGACAGTCAGTCAGTCAGTCAGACAGTCAGTCAGTCAGTCAGACAGTCAGACAGTCAGTCAGACAGTCAGTCAGACAGTCAGACAGTCAGTCAGCCAGACAGTCAGTCAGTCAGCCAGACAGTCAGTCAGACAGTCAGTCAGTCAGACAGTCAGTCAGTCAGACAGTCAGACAGTCAGACAGTCAGTCAGTCAGCCAGTCAGTCAGTCAGACAGAGCCTTCTGTAGGGCTGACCTCAGCACTCAGCTAAAAAGCCAGTGTGTGGTTTAAAGAACTTCTTATTTAAATAGTGTTTAGGTATTCTGACAAGCATACTGACTGGTAGTGTTTATCTATATCATAAGAATACCACAATGGTGCTGGTGATCCTGATATTGTAGGTTAAAATAATCATGATGTGAAATTTTTATACTTTAACATCTCTACAGTCATACAGTTTTTTTTTGTGGGGGGGGGGGGGGGGTCATGCTCAGGCATGGTACAAAACAATTCTCTTAATGCATGCTCCTCTACTACTGGCTGTTCTTCATGTGTATGATTGAATCACTGAGTACAGCAGTATTTTACATGAGTGTGTTTTATTTATGATGAAGGGTCAGTGTTTTCCTGATGGAGAGTGGGAGGTCACAGATATTCTACCACCAGCTCCTCTCTCCATTAAGGAAAGTGTGTGTGAGAGTGTGTCCATGATGTGATGTTAGCATGCTAGCTGTGTTGGCAGTTTTATTTCCCTTACACAATCAGAGATGTATGTCCTCTGAAGCAGTGGTTCCCAACCTGTGGTCCAGGACTGAGGGCTTCATTAGCAGAGGGGACTAAAGCACTCACATGTGATTGTCATGCTCCATTTTTAAACTGGAGGTGGACCAGAGGATGGAGCTGATTCAGGGATGCCTGATACTGGAGATTTATTCTTTTTATTATGTCCTCTAATTGTGACATCATTTCTTATGTTCCCAGATTCATCACAACACTGAAAAATCACAATAATGTTAGACATTTACATGAAAGTTCAAACTAAAACATGGTGGGATAAAAAACAAAGTCCAATCTTCCATGAAAAGTAAGATTGACAAGAAAGGATGGAGCTTCAATAGAATAAAGGATGGAGCTTTTATGGAATAAGAATGGAACTTTTATAGAATAAGGATGGAGCTTTTATGGAATAAGGATGGAGCTTTTATAGAATAAGGATGGAGCTTTTATGGAATAAGGATGGAGCTTTTATGGAATAAGGATGGAGCTTTTATGGAATAAGGATGGAGCTTTTATGGAATAAGGATGGAGCCTTTATAGAATTAGGATGGAGCTTTTATGGAATAAGGATGGAGCTTTTATGGAATAAGGATGGAGCTTTTATGGAATAAGGATGGAGCTTTTATGGAATAAGGATGGAGCTTTTATAGAATAAGGATGGAGCTTTTATGGAATAAGGATGGAGCTTTTATAGAATAAGGATGGAGCTTTTATGGAATAAGGATGGAGCTTTTATAGAATAAGGATGGAGCTTTTATGGAATAAGGATGGAGCTTTTATGGAATAAGGATGGAGCTTTTATGGAATAAGGATGGAGCTTTTATAGAATAAGGATGGAGCTTTTATGGAATAAGGATGGAGCTTTTATGGAATAAGGATGGAGCTTTTATAGAATAAGGATGGAGCTTTTATAGAATAAAGGATGGAGATTTTATGGAATAAAGGATGGAGCTTTTGCAGAATAAAGGATGGAGCTTTTATGGAATAAGGATGGAGCTTTTATGGAATAAAGGATGGAGCTTTTATAGAATAAGGATGGAGCTTTTATAGAATAAGGATGGAGCTTTTATAGAATAAGGATGGAGCTTTTATAGAATAAAGGATGGAGCTTTTATGGAATAAGGATGGAGCTTTTATGGAATAAGGATGGAGCTTTTATAGAATAAGGATGGAGCTTTTATAGAATAAGGATGGAGCTTTTATAGAATAAGGATGGAGCTTTTATAGAATAAGGATGGAGCTTTTATAGAATAAAGGATGGAGCTTTTATGGAATAAGGATGGAGCTTTTATAGAATAAGGATGGAGCTTTAATGGTTTCTGTTTTGGATCAATTTAAAAACAATCTCCCAGCAGGAATTCGGTTTTCTTCAATCTCGATGGAAGCTGAATAAAAACTGCCTCACAAAAAGAAAAATACACAACAGCTGCAGTTACAACTCACAGTGATGGATCATTTATTGGCTCTCCATCCTGGCTCTGTTCATTTCCTCCGTTTCCTTCTGCGATTATTCAAATCAACAGGATACCAGAGAACGTCACAAAGCGCCTCTGCTGCCGTAAATGATGGAGGGAAACGCTGGTCATTATGCAGATCCTATAAGGTGGTTTACACAGCGAGGAGCAGGCCATTACTCTCTGGAACAACAGAAACGCTGAGAGAAAGCTTTAAAAAGACGGGATACAGAGGAGGTCCCTTCGTCCTGCAAACAGCGGTCTGATCATTAACTGAATTATAAAAAATCTGATGAGTCAGCAGTTTAAATAGAGGCTCAGTGAGGGACGGAAAGATCCAGGTGTTTAGAAATGCTTACAGGCAGGAAAAGCTTCAGAATCATCATAGTTTTAGTTTTCTCTAGCTTTAAATAAATCTATTAAAAACTTCAATGAGACAGAAATGACCAAAAATGAACGAGAGACTCAGAGATACCACACAGAACCTTCTAGACCCCGGTACTCTGTGTAGACCATCCTAACTGCCCTCTCATTGGTCAGAGACGTCAGATAGGACCGTCAGAATATTCAAAGACTGAAATACCTAACTACATGTTGTTAATTATACAGCTATGCTAAGACAACCCCAGTTCCAAAAAAGTTGGGTCACTGAGTAAATGAATAAAATCAGAAGTCTACCACTGTTAAATCTCATAAACCCAGATCTGATTCACATTAAAACAGAAACAACACATCAGATATCAAACTGAGACATTTCAACATTTCAGGAAATAATTAGCTCATTCTGAATTTGATGGCAGCAACACATCTCAAAACAGCAGAGGTCGGGAATTCTAAGAAAAAAAACTGAATTCTGACTTTAATCTCGTCATTCCGAGTTTCTAATAATTTTGGCTTTAATTTCAGAATACTGACCTTGGTATCAGAATTCTGGTTTTATCAGGATTCTGATTTTGAGATAGGAATTCTGACTTTGATTGCTGAAGTAGGGATGTTCCAATGCCACTTTTTTCCTTCCTTCCTTCCCGATATGATTCCGATACCAAGGTATTGGGTCCGGTTTAAAGCGCTAACATTTAGCATGGCTAAAGGAAGCAAATATAAAGCCAAACCAAACGGTATTGGATCGGTGCATAAACTCATGTACTCGCCAATACCTGCATTTAAAGCAGTATCGGACGTACTGGTATCAGGATCAGAACAACCCTAAACAGAATCCTGGCTTTGATCTCAGAACACCGTCTTAGATATCCTGATTCCGACGTTGATCTTGGAAATCTGGCTATTGAGCTCAGAATTCTTTGATCTTTGAATTCTGGCTTTAATCTTGGAATTCTGACATTAAACAAGGAAACCAGTATTTATCAGACTTTGAAGAAAAAAATTAGTGTCCCCCCCAACAAAAAAAAAAAAAAAAACCAAGAACCCAGAATACTGACAAAAACAAAAGAAAACCTTGTCCCTGACCTATTCTGGGTCCTGACTGTAAGTTTATGAAAGGCTGCTCTAAAAACAACCATAGCAGAGAAGGATAAAGTTCTCTCAAACCAGAGACGGCTCCTGTTGTTCACAAAAGGAACCAGATCTTGGAACCAGCTGGTCCATGAAGGACTTCCCATGATTCAGATTTCATCATCTTGAACTCAGCTATCATTCAAACCAGGGCTGAATGATTTGGGAAAATAATCTAATTGCGATTGTTTTTTTACCCAATACTGCGATTGCGATTTAATATGCGATTAATTCTTTAGTTCCTCATGCCATGCATTTTACAACAAAAACAAGCAATAATTAATTCTTTACTATATAACGACACAAAATTCAATTAAACTAGGCAGAACAATTTCTTGAAAACATGATGATTTTTTACACATTTTGCAAATTTGATATGAACTGTTGTATTAAAGGGAATGACATTTTTAATATAATTCTCATATTTAATTAAAAAAAATACAAAAATGAAGAAAATAGGATTTTTTTGGACACAATTCTAAAAATATGGCACTAGAATGATTGCATGATATGTTATGCATGACATATCTGCTGCAAATAAAGTTCTAAACAGAAATTCAGGCATTAATTTCAGGTTAAAGAAGTATTGCACCTTCTGCAATTTGAAAATTGCAGCAGGCCACATTGCGATATAATCTAATTGGCGATTAATTTCTCAGCCCTAATTTAAAGTACATCAACATGTCCCTGAAAAGTATTTTTATAACAACAGGAGGGAGAAAAGCTGCTATAGAGTCACTGCTAGCCTGTTAGCTGCTGTCTGATTCTTCTCCCTTCATTCTTATCAGCATGTATATATACAGTATGTGTGTATATATATATAAATA